>NC_061512.1:30152624-30268115 GCF_022539505.1 Lolium rigidum
ATTCGTTATTGGTGTTGCTCGTGCTGAAGCCTTTTTGATGGCGAGCAACACCCTTATCTTAGGTGTTTTGGGGTTGATCACAATGCTTTCACGATGCACTTGTTTAGTTACGCTACCCCTCGATATCTAGCTGCCCTTACACCTATTTTAGGTGTAGGGGCAGCATCTTGCTTAATCTTTATTTAGTAGATCTGATCCGTTATAGTTGCTCCTTGTTCCTCAAGGATTGGTTTGATATATGTATGGTTAGGCCTTATAAACGGGTTGAACGATCCGGTAGTGCGTGAGGTGTGGTTTATTGAGCTCTAGAGGGATTGTTCTGGGGATCAACTTCACGTTGGTTTTTAGGCCTCTTTAGGGCTGGTTTTCCGTTATCTTACGTATCTGCTAGGCTCAACTACGCATAGGATGTTCCGATTATACGGTGAAAACCCTAGACTATCGTAGATTAGTTTAGCTTGATATTGATAAAGCATGATCCCCATGTCCTTATAAATCTAACATGAACCATGGGGCAATCGGCTCTTTGAGCCGATCCACGTAACAATTTAAGAGCCGATTGGGGCTCGTATTTAATGTTTATGTGTTTGCCATGCAGGAAATTAGTCGAAGCAATCCATCACCTTCCTGACCAGGTATAGGTCAGGTGGCACGCCCTCGTAAGCACCGGGACGCGTGCGCCGGAAGGCTTTGCGGGCCGTCGCCCGAGGGACCAGGGTCCGCCGCAATCCTGGGAGCCTCCCGGCTCTACTGTGTTGCCCGTCGCTGCTCGCCGGTGGGTTTCTGACCGCAACACATTCTGGCACGCCCGGTGGGACACTCTACAGCAACCACTACGTCGACATCTGCAGCAACCATGTCAAAAGCCGCGGATGAGGTGGTGGGCGAACCGATCACGTACGCGGATCTGCCGGAAGAACACAAGAAGAAGTACGATGAGATGAAAACCATCTTAGAAGCCGATCTCATCGGCTCTTTCACGAAGACCCGTTCACATGGCATCAGATGGAAAGGGTTCTCCCCTGAAGGTGCCCTCGATGAAGTAGACCTCTCTACCTCTTCAGAGGAACGCACCAGAGCTCTACGCCAGGAGATTAATTACATGGTAGCTCATTCCCTACACCGCCATTCTGAGAGCTTGGTGAACGCTTTTGAGCGCGTTGCGGTCCGAGTGGTGCAAGAGATCATGAAGCATCAGTACTCTCCGTCAGGACCTACCCTGGGAACTCACCAGGGAGAGATACCACTCCAGATTAGACCACCGCTGCCATTCGCGCTCGCAGCACCGGAACCGCCGGGTTCACCGGCGTACGTTGTCTACAAGGTTGGAGGCGATCCTAGCGATTGCCAATTCCTATATGAGCCTCCCAAGGAGATCCCACATGGATACGTGTGCACATACGTGCCGGACGGCAATGCCTTGGCGCGCACAAGCCAGATCGCACCAACAGGGATCTCTGGAGTAGATGCTGACAAACAAGCATGGCTGGCTAAATATGCTACTGGAACGAGTCATGAAGGTTCGGTCCCTACAACTAATACCATGGAGCAGATCAGCACTATCTTGAGAGACTAGTTCGGCATCTTGCCGAAGAGGAAAGCAATCGGCTATTCAAAGCCGTACCCCGACGAGTACGATCTGATCCCGCTACCACCCAAATATCGGCTCCCTGAATTCTCAAAATTCAATGGAGCAGAAGGAGCTAGCTCAATAGAGCACGTAAGCCGATATTTGGCACAGCTGGGCCTGATTTCAGTATCAGACCCTTTACGTGTGAGGTTTTTCGCACAATCTCTTACGGGATCAGCCTTTGGATGGTACACCTCGTTGCCACCAAACTCAGTACGCACATGGAAGTAGCTAGAAGAGCAGTTTCACGTGCAATATCACTCAGAAGCTACCGAGGCTGGCATTGCCGATCTAACACAGGTGCGGTAGAAGCGAGGAGAAACAGTATCTGAATACATCCAACGTTTCAGGACTGTCAGGAACCGATGTTATTCGGTTCGATTATCTGAGAAGGAAGCGATCGATCTGGCAGTACTGGGTCTCGCAACGCCGATCAAGGACCTGACTTCCCAAGCAGAGTACAGTTCATTGTCGCACATGGTGCAGAAACTCACATCATATGAGCAGCGACACCCTGAATTGTACCAAGACAAGTTCAAGCGTCCGATAGGCCTGGTTGAGATGGAAAAAACTGAAGATCCTGCACCAGACCTAGAAGTAGCTGTAGTTGAATGGGCTCGGGGGGCAAACCCCGTGTCCTGCAAATGGGTGAAACAACCAGGGCCTCCAAAAGGGTTTGACTTCGATTTAAGCAAAACTGAGCAGATTTTTGATTTGCTGCTGAAGGAGAAACAGCTGAAGTTACCCGAAGGCCACAAAATCCCTACGTCACAAGAGATGAACGGCAGGCCATACTGCAAATGGCATCACACGTTCACCCACGCCACCAACGACTGCAAAGTATTGCACGCACAGATTCAAATGGCAATAGAATCAGGCCGATTAATCTTCGGACAATTTGCCATGAAAGTAGACACACATCCGTTTCCTGGCGTCAACATGGTGGATCTCAGTCACTCCATAAGTTGCGAGCCAGGTTTCTCTTTTGATGTCAACATGGCCGGGCTGGTGAACCGCCATGGCAAGGATAAAGCAGAAAGCAGTCACTCCCGTGGCAAGGTTAAAGAGGAGGCCGATCCACGCGACCGGCCCCGATATGATGATAGACGATACTTGACCGAGGAAGAAGTGAGAAGCGTGCGGTACCAACGACCACTCTCCGCGCATCTCCTTAACAAATATGAGCAGCAGTATGACCGACGTCGGCGCTACGACGTAGATGGTGAGAGATATCGTCGGTCTGATGCAGATGATAGGAAGTATCGTCGATATGATAGAGACAACGACGGGTATGAGCGTCACGCTAGAGGGAGGTCAAGAGAGCAAGAAGACATGGATAGGCATTGGAACTGTCCTTTCTTTAAGCACTGCTGGGACTCAGGAATGAGCCGATTACCTACAATCGAGAACTGCCCAGAGTGTAGACAGCAAAGGAAGGGAACAAATGAAGTTTCAGTGTTCAAGCGTCTAGGGCCTCTCCCACCTCAGAACAAACGAGCTGAGTCATCTCAAGATGAAGACTTTGAGGAGTCAGATGAAGAAGAAGATAGGTACCACCGGCCAAGGTGGTGCCCTGATGCACTCAGCCATTCTCAGAAGCGTAGGGTGCAGCGGCTATGAAACCTGGAGGAAGCCGAGGCGCAGTACCTGTACACGTTGAGGAAGGCACGGCCCGATCTGGCCGTGAAAATTCAGCAAACGTTGGAGAGGGAGACGCGCCCGCCAAAGAAAGTGTGGCGCCCCAAACAGACAAAAGCCGATGCAGAGGCATCGGCTGATACAAACATGGTGTTCATACTCCCGTCAGAGTTTTGTGCTCCAAACGACGAGGAAGTATCGGTGGCTCAATTCGACTGCGGACCACGGCCAGTGATCTTTGAGAAGCCACGAGAGAAGAGCTACAGGCATTTGAAAGCTTTATACCTAAAAGGTTATATCAATGGGCAGCCTGTCAGCAAGATGTTGGTTGACACGGGAGCGGCAGTCAACATAATGCCGTATTCCATGCTACGACGTTTGGGACGCTCCAACGACGATCTGATCAAGACCAACGTCACATTAAGCGATTTCAACGGCCAAGCATCAGAAGCAAAAGGTGTTCTGAATGTAGATCTGACCATAGGCCGAAAAACCATCCCTACCTCGTTCTTCATCGTCGACGAAGCAAAAGCACCTACGCTGTCCTGCTAGGAAGGGATTGGATTCACGCTAACTGTTGCATTCCATCCACAATGCACCAATGTATCATACAGTGGGATGGAGATGAAGTGGAGGTCGTTCAGGCAGATGACTCAATCAAGATCTCACTAGCTGCCATGAATATTTGGGATGCAGACGACCAAGAGCCGCTCTCTGGAATCAGTTTGGACGGCTGTGAACGCATCGAAGCTTCAAAAAACGGAGTGAGGCTGGTCTTATCCACCGGCCTGACAGAGTAGCAAGATCCAAGGCACTAGACGTACGTGGCAAGGCCGATCCCCGCGATCGGCCCCAAAAAATGAAAAGCAAAAATCTTACCTCAAGCACGTCACGTAGCCATAGTAAAGCACCAAGAAGTTGTAAACCCTCATTGAGCATTGCAATGAAAAAGGAGGCCGATTCTGGCAATCGGCCAAAATTATCCTCAACACGCATTTTCCCTGTGTTCAGCATTGATCTAGCGGGCGATGGAAAGCTGGGGTATGGGTTTACATCAGCTGATGAGCTGGAAGAGATTGACATTGGTCCTGGGGATAAGCCACGACCAACATTTATCAGCAAAAAGTTGGATCCGCATCTGAGGGGCTTGATGATAGCCTTGTTGAAGGAGTACCCAGATTGTTTTGCATGGGATTATACAGAGATGCCTGGGTTAGACAGGAGCATCATTGAGCATCGGCTCCCTCTGAAGAAAGGATTTCGGCCGTTCCAGCAGCGAGCACGACAGATGAAGGCCGAAATCTTGGTGGAAGTCAAGAAAGAGATCCAGAAGATGTTGGACGCCGGGTTCATCAGGCCATGCAGGTACGCTGAATGGATTTCCAATGTCGTACCTGTGGAGAAAAATGACGGCCGATGGCGCGTCGCCATAGATTTTCGGAACCTCAACAGTGCCACTCCAAAGGATGAATATCCAATGCCAGTAGCAGAGACATTGATCAATGCAGCAGCTGGTCATAAAATTCTAAGTTTCATGGATGGCAATGCCGGCTACAACCAAATTTTTATGGCTCTAGAAGATATACACAAGACTGCATTCAGAGTGCCAGGCTCGGTGGGCTTGTTTGAATATGTAGTCATGACGTTTGGACTGAAGAATGCCGGCGCAACATACCAAAGAGCCATGAATTACATCTTTCATGATTTAATCGGCAAATTGGTGGAAATTTACATCGATGACGTGGTGGTCAAGTCTGTTTCGATGGACGGACACTTGGAGGATTTGCGACACGTCCCGGACCGAACTAGGAAGTTCGGACTAAGAATGAATCCAAAGAAGTGTGCCTTTGGTGTGACGGCCGGTCGGTTCCCGGGTTTCTTGGTTCATGAACGCGGAATTGAGATCGGCCTGAAAAGTCAAGAGGCAAGTGCGAACGATGAAGCCACCCACCACGAAGAAGGAGCTCCAATGTCTCATCGGCAAAATTAATTTCGTCAGAAGGTTTATCTCCAACTTGTCAGGACGAATCGAGCCGTTCATGGGATTGGTCAAAATCAAGTCTGATGAGGAGTTTCGCTGGGGGGCAGAGCAACAACGAGCATTTGACGATATTAAGGAGTACCTAACGAAGCCACCTGTGTTGGTTCCGCCACAGCAAGACAGGCCATTCTACATTTACTTGTCAGTAGCTGACACCTCCATCGCATCAGTGGTGGTGCAAGTTTATGATGGTCTGGAAAAAGTGGTTTTCTACCTCAGCAGAAGGATGTTGGATGCAGAAACGAGGTACCCCGAAATTGAGAAGTTGTGCCTCTGTCTATTTTTCACCTGCACCAAGATTCAGCACATCTTGCTGTCAGCAGAAATCATCGTCATATGCAAATCGGATGTCATCAAGCACATGCTGTCGGCCCCTGTGTTGAAAGGCCGACTCGGCAAATGGATGTTTGCGTTATCTGAGTTTGATATCCGGTATCAACCTGCGAAAGCATTTAAGGGACAAGCGTTGGCCGATCTTATTGCTGAACGAATAAGCACGGACGTGGCAGCACTATCTGTGCGTGCATGGGCCATGTTCTTCGATGGATCGGTCTGTGAGGATGGTTGCGGCATCGGCGTGCTACTCGTGTCGCCTCGGGGGGCAACATTTTCCTTCACCATCAGGATATCTACCCCTTGCACCAACAATGTTGCTGAGTATGAAGCAATATGCAAGGGAATGGAGTTTCTATTGGACGCTGGGGCAGAAGCAGTTGAGATCTTTGGAGACTCCAAATTGGTGATTTCTCAACTCACGGAAGAGTACAAGTGTGAGAGCGAGTCGCTATTCCCATTATGGATGCAATGCCGTGAGCTGATGGCACAGTTCAGGTATATAAACTTCAATTGGATCCCAAGGTCGCAAAATACCGAGGCGAACGATCTCGCACAGACAGCGTCAGGATACAAGGACGTAGCAGACGGAGCCGATTTTCAGGTGCAGTTCATGGAACCAGATGATTGGAGAGCCGATATCTTCAATTACTTGAAAGATCCGGCTCGGGGGGCACCTAAACGGA
This sequence comes from Lolium rigidum, assembly GCF_022539505.1. Taxonomy (NCBI): domain Eukaryota; kingdom Viridiplantae; phylum Streptophyta; class Magnoliopsida; order Poales; family Poaceae; genus Lolium; species Lolium rigidum. The sequence goes on from NC_061512.1 coordinate 30,158,953, forward strand.
TAAGATACAGGGCCATGAAGTACGTCCTGATTGGCGATGACATGTTCTACAGGACTTTGGAAGGGTTACTTCTCAAATGTACGGGACCAGCCGAGTCCAATCGGCTCTTGCATGAGGTGCATGAGGGTGCCTGTGGAACTCACCAATCGGCTCATAAGATGAAGTGGCTGATCAGGCGATCGGGATTTTATTGGCCCACCATGCTTGAAGATTGCTTCAAGTATTATAAAGGGTGTCAAGCATGTCAGAGGTTTGGGAGCATTCAGATGGTACCCGCATCAGCAATGAATCCTATCATCAAACCTTGGCCATTCCGAGGTTGGGGCATGGATATGATCGGCAAAATTCATCCTCCATCGAGTAAAAGCCATGAATGGGTTCTGGCCATTACAGATTACTTCACTAAATGGGTGGAGGCCATCCCTATGAAGTCAGTAGCATCGAAGGATGTCATCAGTTTCGTGTTGGAACATGTCATTCATAGATTCGGGATTCCCCAGACTATCACGACCGATGGAGGTTCGGTCTTCGTTTCTAAGGAGTTTAGAAAATTCTGCGAGGATATGGGAATCAAGCTGATCCGATCGTCTCCATACTATGCTCAAGCAAATGGGCAGGCTAAGCGTCCAACAAGAGCCTGATCAAGCTGATTAAGAGGAAAATCGACGAGCACCCTAGACGATGGCATGAGGTATTGTCAGAAGCTTTGTGGGCTTATCGCATGTCGTGTCATGGAGCAATAAAAACCTCGCCATACCAGCTGGTCTATGGACAGGAAGCTGTGTTACCCTGGGAAATCAAGGCTGGGTCGAGATGGATTATATTTCAGAATGATTTAACTGCTGAAGAATATGCAGCCCTGATGAGCGACAGCATTGAGGACGCAACGGAACTCAGACTATGGTCACTTGAGAAAATCATGGAGAATAAAGCCAAGGTGGCTCGCGCATATAATAAGAAGGTGAAGCCAAAGGAGTTCCAGGTTGGTGATCCGGTATGGGAAGGCTGTATTGCCGTTGGGGACTAAGGACAAAGTGTATGGTAAATGGTCTCCAAATTGGCACGGCCCGTACAAAGTCGATCAAGTTTTAAAGGGGAATGCATACATGCTTGAGCAATTGGATGGTGTGAAGTTCCCAGTGGCTGTCAATGGCCAGCATCTCAAGAAGTATTTCCCTAGTATGTGGGATGATGGGCAGTGAGATACGGGGGCCGATTTTTAAATCGGCCAGTAAAAAAAAATTTAGCCGATGCACGGTCATCGACTTAAGAATAAAACAGCCGATGCACGGACATCGACTTGAGGACAAAACAGCCGATGTATAGCCATCGACTTTAGAGTTGCAAAATGTTGTGGTCAGATATCAAGTTACAGTCTGGGAGGGTTGTTTGCTTGGATATCTGTCTGATTTAGGATTTGAGCTCTGCCTTATGGGCGTTTGAGGGTGAAAGACCGATTCGTTGCTATCGGTTCTTGGTCCGGCAATCGGAAGACTTGAAATTGGATAAATGGAGAATCAAATTAGAAGAACGATTTTCATTGATTCGAAGAGGAATTTTTAAAAGAAAGAGCCGATGGCTCTCAAAAGATCATCCGATGCCTAATGCACTACTATTACTAAGCCCTATACTACTCCCTAATCTAAGGGCTGTCGCTGCCCTCGTCGTCGCCGTCGTAGCTGCCGTCGGCGCTGCTACCGGCGGGCTCTTCGTCGCTGCTGATAAAGCCGCTGGCAGGGGCTTCATCCTCCTCGTCGTCGTCGTCGTCGTCGTCATCCGACCAGGCCCAGCCACGGAAGCGCTTGGCCGGCGGGTATCCCGCGGAGGAGGAGTCGACTCCTCCGCCTCTTCTTCCTCCTCGTCGGAGGAGAGGACCCCCTCCCATGGGAAGAGGTCGTCGTCGCTCGCCGGTACCAGATCCCCGTCGACAAGGAACTGGAGATCCTCCTCCCCGTCGGTGAGGGGTTCGTCGTCTTCCGATTCAATGGAGAAATCCCAGTCCCGTGCGTCCCAATACTCTGGGGCGCGGGCCTCGTAGATGGCCATCAAATTGACCTCCTGCTCGAGCTCGCTGGAGGAGGAGGACTGGAAGGACAGGCTGGAGGAGGAAGAGGAGTCCATGGCGGCTCAGAAGGGTTTTTTGTTTGCCGATAGTTACTGTGGAACAGGAGGATGAAGAAGCAAACCGCTCGACGCGGTTAAAATAAAGGGGATGGGGGAGAGTTAATGTTACAGCAGTTTCCAAGGAAGTGGTGCCAAAGAACTGTCAAATCGGGCAGAGAAGTTGAGAAGGCAGGGCATCATGATGAAGGATACTGCGACGGTTCTGCTCTGCTACGACATGACCCTTCGAAGGAAAAACAGAGTGGTTTTGAAATTATCATTACCAAAACCAGGGGGGCATGTGTTATCACCAGATTTTAACCGGGCCAAGAGGTGGGCTGTAATTGAGATGGGCTTGAAGAATATACACGTGGAGAATCTCTGAAACGGCCTTGCACGAGAGTTTGGGCTAAATTGCCCGTGTATCTATAGATTATTAGTAGATCGTATTTAGAATTAAAAGATAGAGTTTAGCTCGTACACGGTTAGGTGTACTTCCGAATTAGAAAGTCCCTTGGACTATAAATATGTACCTAGGGTTATTGAGAAAGGAGGACGAACACGTTCACAACAAATCAATCTAGGCGCATCGCCACCCCTTGTTTCGAGGGTTTCTCCCGGATAGGCAACATGCTGCCTAGATTATCAGTTTATTCGTTATTGGTGTTGCTCGTGCTGAAGCCTTTTTGATGGCGAGCAACACCCTTATCTTAGGTGTTTTGGGGTTGATCACAATGCTTTCACGATGCACTTGTTTAGTTACGCTACCCCTCGATATCTAGCTGCCCTTACACCTATTTTAGGTGTAGGGGCAGCATCTTGCTTAATCTTTATTTAGTAGATCTGATCCGTTATAGTTGCTCCTTGTTCCTCAAGGATTGGTTTGATATCTGTATGGTTAGGCCTTATAAACGGGTTGAACGATCCGGTAGTGCGTGAGGTGTGGTTTATTGAGCTCTAGAGGGATTGTTCCGGGGATCAACTTCACGTTGGTTTTAGGCCTCTTTAGGGCTGGTTTTCCGTTATCTTACGTATCTGCTAGGCTCAACTACGCATAGGATGTTCCGATTATACGGTGAAAACCCTAGACTATCGTAGATTAGTTTAGCTTGATATTGATAAAGCATGATCCCCATGTCCTTATAAATCTAACATGAACCATGGGGTAATCGGCTCTTTGAGCCGATCCACAGAACAATTTAAGAGCCGATTGGGGCTCGTATTTAATGTTTATGTGTTTGCCATGCAGGAAATTAGTCGAAACAATCCATCACCTTCCTGACCAGGTATAGGTCAGGTGGCACGCCCTCGTAAGCACCAGGACGCGTGCGCCAGAAGGCTTTGCGGGCCGTCGCCTGAGGGACCAGGGTCAGCCGCAATCCTGGGAGCCTCCCGGCTCTACGGTGTTGCCCGTCGCTGCTCGCCGGTGGGTTTCTGACCGCAACAGCTTCTCATGATTGTCCAAGTTAGCTCTGAGTCTTCAGACTATTTGACAAAGGTTTGCACCCTCCACCGTCTCGACATGTCAACTAAGCCTGCAAAATGGGTGGGGATGGAAAAGCTGAAAAACTGGACAGTCTTCGTAGGGAGAGATTTGAGGAGCCCCCCATTTTCTTGCATGAGCCCAGAACGTTGGGGAGGGAGAAGCAAGTGTGTGTACTATGCTAATGATACTGCCCTTTCCTCTCCACCTTGGACCATACATGGGCTGGGCAACGAGCCAAATCCATCCGATGATCCTGAACTTTGGCACTATAGGACCTGGTGCTACAATATGCGACCTCTATGGGTGTATCCGAGCATGTTCTATTCGGATGCCCAGTGATCATCATGCGCAGCTACAACCTGCCGATGTTCAGGCTCAAGCTTCTTCAAAAAATTCTCCTTGCGACAAAAGCTCAGACTTCTGAAAAATATGAATTTGAAGATGTTCATGGTCACATTAGCAATTTGAATCCAATGTTTTACAGTTTCTCTAGTCCCCCAGTTTTTGATATTTTGGAAGAGATGTTTATGGTCTGCAGCCCCAAACTGTAGAAGCCTTCTACAGTTCGTTTTTATTTGCAATGTTTGGTCCTGCACTGGATAGATTTGTAATACTTTTAAATTATTTATCGCTTCATTTTCTTAGATGCAACTGTGGAGTTTTACGTGTCTTTGTTGATTCGATGACAAGGGAATGTTTTTAATGACATGCCTCGTGCCGTCGGTATTATTTGTCAAAATGTCAATGCTGTGGTGCCGGTTATTACAAGAGTTCTGTACCTTAATGTACCAATCCATTTATTTAACTTCATGTTGCATCGAAGTATATGTATTCGTTGATGCGATTATTGGTTTGTGATTATCTGTAAGATTTTCTATTGTTGACTTCTTGACTTGTCATGCACAAGTTGGAATTTTGCTTAATTTTGTACTGCTTGTTTAGCTTAATCTTAGATAAGATATCAGTAATATCACAAGCATTTGATTTGTGGTATTGTACTCTGCGTGACAACACTATAATTTATATACGAAGCAGAGGGAATGTTGAAGACCTTACATATATTTTTAGCTGTTGAGGAACCATGTTGATCCCACAAAAGAAAATGGGAAATCATCGGATCACCAGTTGATTTTCTCGATAAAGGGATCACCAGTTGCATAGGAGGTGGCTTTTTCAACAGACTGTCAGAAGGGTGTTTGGGCTTCCAGGGTGATTTTCTCGATAAAGGGATCACCAGTTGCATAGGAGGTGGCTTTTTCAATAGACTGTCAGAATGGTGTTTGGGCTTCCAGGGTGATCATTGGACACGCATATGCAGTTAGAAAAAAAAAACACCCAAACAGGTATATATGCATGGTTCAGTTGTCGTAGCATCAAACATGTTCTCCCTGGCTCGATGTGAACTCCTTGCCCAGGTTCTGCCCCCGCTGGTCAGCACCTCCATCAGCACGCCAGTGAAGGTAATTATCTCTAAGTAGAGAAAGAAAATGGTACGTGCCTGCGGCTAGTCCCCAACGTTGACGAAGAGGGATTCCGGGTCATGGGGCTACGGCCGTCGCCAGTCACGCGCGCGCGGAGCCCGATCACGGTAATAGAGGATTGATCCAGCTTCGCCTTGCGGTTTTACGCAAGAATGGCATTGTTTTGCAGGCCGGTAATGGCAGGTTTTTGGAGTTTTTTTGGGGCCACCCTGACATCCCCAAAAATCCGCCTCTAACTATTTTGCAGCCCGGGTTTGGACCGATTCACCCCTAATTATCCCGTAGAGGACGCTTCGATACAGCTGATAATCGAAACGCGACCCTATCCTCGCGTTTTGGAACACTCGCTTGCGTCGCAGCTCCCAACAAAGACGAGGTTTTGAGAGGGATCGGGTGAGCACCCAAACCCCATGGGATTACTCCAACTAAAACTAATCCGCCAGTAAACACCCGAACAAAACAAGGCCTCACGGTAAGTGTGCTGGTAAATGATGTAACGATACTATAAGCGGCAAGTTTCTTTCACACTCTTTTCCTTACCAGGGTACCGAAGGGAACTAGAAGGTTTTTAATGAGGCGGCTTGCTTGCTATTTTAATGAAGTGGTTTGAATTCAAAAAAAAAAAGGGATTACCTAGCCGGTGGTGTACTCTTTGCACCTCTGGGGGTCTCATGGGGAAGCATCCTTGTAATATATAGTTGTGGATGTGTGTCAACAAGAAACGCAGAGGGGTCGTTTGTTGGAACGGAGTGCCACAGTCGTGCAAGGCTGCAAGCAACCGTTGATCTTTCTTACAAGCCAGGTACAAGATGGACACACAAATACCATGACAGTGTCTATTCACTACTCCCTACGATTCATATTATTTAACACCCATATAGATGTATCTAGATATATTTTAATTATAGATACATCTATTTTAGTGGTAAGTAATATGGATCGGAGGAAGTAGTAAATCTCAAGTAAATACGTATCTTCAATTATTTGGCACAATTAAATATCACTGCAAGGTAGAGATGGATATAACAAAGTTTGGCATAACGGCGTCGTATCTTATGAATCCACCCAACAAATACCCACAGTTTTTTTCTTTTTTCTCATTTTTTGGAATAAGGAGAGGGCCCAGACCTAACCTCAGCTTTTGAGATTCTTTGGTTTTAAAACTACAATATTTGTTATAGCCAAACACCTGGAAATATTTTAAACTACATGGATGGATTGTATCTTTTTTTTACAACTAAATGGATCGCTATCGTATTTTAGGGGTGATCATTTATTTGGTATATTTCATATTTTGGTGTCTCTGGCCAACAGCATGGCCCTGAATATTCTCATGCGCTCCATCTGCTTGACTGCTTCTGTTAAGCCCTGAATATTGTTGAATAACGAAACACTTTTATGGTATGCTGGATGATCAAGTTGTCCAAATACGATTGCTACAACCCTATCAAGGCAAGAAAGAAGAAACTAGATGACACGCAGTGGACAAATTTGCAATCTGTGTAGAGATTCAGGCTAAAAGTACGGAATGACCAGCCTTTCAGGGAAATTCAGACAAAGAGGAGGCAGCCTACACGCATACAACAATCATGCCATGCAACACCGAGCAAAGAAACAAATTTGAATCGGACTAGAAGAATTCGCCGCCATGGAATCTGCCAGAGAGGGCCATGCCGAGGTATAGCATGAGGAGGGAGAGCATGGTATGTAACCACAAGTACATTTTACAAAAAACAAAAAAAAAACACTCGGCAACACACATTTCACCGTGATTTATAAGAATTACAATCAGAATAAAGTTTAAATTCTGGCGTGTATTTACAATAAAAACACTGAAAATATAAGATTTACAATCAGAATAAAGTTTAAATTTTGGCGTGTATTTACAAAAAAAACACTGAAAATATTTTTACATTTTTCCATGATTTTTAAAATACACTCGGCAAAATAGTTTCAAATTTTGTCGTGTATACACTAAATACACTCAGCAAACTGGTTTGCCATGTGGACCCTGTTTGTGCTGTGTGCCCATCAAGTTGTTTTTTTTTTGCTGAATGAAGGGGAAAACACTCGGTAAACCAAACAAAATACACTCGGTAAACCCTATTTGCAGACAGTTTTTTGCCAATTGTAGCACTCGGTAGAGTTCTATTTCCCTGTAGTGGAGTGCCAAGGCAGGAGTAATCGATTAGTAGAACAGCAGATAGAAAATTAAGACTTTCCTTTGTGTAGGCCCTAGTTATGTTAGGTGTGTATGAGAATAGTAGGTTGGAAAATGTGCAAGTATGAGTGTAGTTGTATCGTTTCAGGTTTCAGGTTTCAGTTCCGTTCATCCATCAGTCCTAGCTCTTTCTTTACTTTTTTGCCAAAAGGAAAAACAACTATTTCTTCCACACCCTCACATTGTTGTATCTGCAAACAACAAAAACAAAACATATGCCAACTGCACGGGTATGTATGTTTGCAGTATTTAGCACTTTATGATCTTAGATTTTGAATTTGTACTCATACATGTGGCAAAACTGTAACAACTAGCCCAATATCAGTTAGTCAGCATGCAAAGTTATTCTAGGGGCACTTAGGATTTTTATCAGACAACCCATACAACAATAAGTTGGAAAGGTGAAAGCTGAAAAGAACTGGAAGTCTGGAATGCAGTTTCTCACTAGCTTATTTCCAGTCTTGTTTCTCTAGGAAGTTCGAGTTAGAGCGGTTTCTGCACAATCCATAGCCGGAAAGAACTGGGCTGAAGTGTCTATCCCTCATTCTATCAAAATTGTCTTAAGCTTAAAACCTTGCAGAGGAAGGAACATCAACAACCTTCCCTACAGCAACTGTCTTTCCTGCAATAACACATGTAAAGGGAATTTTTTAAGATTTAACACCACACACTTGTTTCCAGAGGTTGTTGTTTTTTAATGATTTAACACAAGACACTTGTATTAGCATGCAAAGATAAAGAAGTGATGGATAAAAGGACATAGATAACTAGAAAATGAGTCAAAGAAAAAAATCAAAGTCGGAAGATTCTAAATAAATACAAAAACTGATGGTGGTTGTCTATTAGAGCATAGGTCACTGGTTAGGGGCAGGCGGTAGGCTTAATTGATTCTGATTCTCTATACTTTTTCATATATCTTATCTTGCATAGAAACATGTATATTGGGACCTTATTCTCAACATTGGGGAAAGGGGGGGGGGGATGAACTACTAAAATGTTCATAATAGTAAGCTACGTGGTATAGTAGTGCCATCGATTATGAAGAAATGTTTCTTTTTAAAAATGATTATGAAGAGATGTTAAAAGGTGAATCAATAGAAGTTTAAAAATACAAAGACTCTGTTGTGTTCACCCTAGAAGGTAAAAGAAAATATGTTCTGAAGCTTGTATACTTGCCTTCTGTCCGTAGAGTAAATCTTCCAAGCTGAGGGTAATCAGAGAACTTCTCTATGCATATCAAATTATTCACCTAATTGCATGACACAATACAGTTAGTTCTACAAGCAATGAAAAGGTCTGTTGTACTAATGAGTTTCATGCTGTACTAATGAGTTTCCAGATTATTACCCGAATGCGACAAACTACAACTGCATCATTCTTCACAAAAATAAGCTTCCCTTTTGGCTTCTTTTTCTTTGGATAAGGTTCTTTCATTTTTTTCATGTTAATTTCCTCTATGAGATCAACAATTTCACACTCCTCAACAACAGAGTGGATATGTAAAACTGACTTGTAGCCAGCAGAGAGCACAGCCTAGCATATTGCAAACATAGAATGCTAATTAGTTAAAACAATCAACATACGGAAGAGAAACACCAATATTCGTAATTGTGTAGCAGTAATAGTCATATACTTGGAGTGATGGAAATTTGTGATCACCCATATAAAGAAATCAAATATACAAAAAAGAATTAAAACTATGCTCGATGTAGCATTCTAGCTATTGGATATTGCAAGAAAATCCGCAAATATATACAGAAGTTGCTACTAGAATGAGCTTACGAAATATGGCAGAAGCTAAGTACTGAACAGTGAATGTCAATCCAATTATCACTTAAACTAAACGCTTTCACATTCAAGCAATAATGCATATATTTGTATCCCCATAAGCATAACCGGTGTACTCTTTTTTTCGATAAAGGGACCACCAGTGTACTCTTATCAGCAAATTGAAATCCAACAAGAGTAAGATGTACATCCATGTAATACAGATTATGAAATATAAGCATGCATGACAGAAGAAAATATGCTCATATGAAAAGTAATCTCCTACAACTTATTTATGTAAGTGAAAGTATCAAGCAACACTTACATTATCGAGCAACTCTAGAATATGCAGTTTAGCATTAAATTCAGCGAAAGCACCAACAGGATTAGCTGCACGTGTAAGCATTATCAAAAATGAGTTGTAGGCAAACCACAAGTACGCAAGTAACACTACAGGAATCGCGGTAGATGCCGACGGCATTCGACCCTCGGCGTAGCACGCGCTTGCCCTCGGCGTACGATACGCCGACGGGCCCCCTCGGCGTAGCTCCTCGGGGAAGATAGGCCTCGGCAGAGCACACGCGGCCCTCGGCGTAGAGGCCGCCGTCGGCGTAGCCGCAGAGGGCCGACGGCTGGAACCGCTCGTCGGCGTCGCAACCCTCGGCGTAGCACGGTGACCGGCGCCGTCCGGCTAACGTCCGTTTGGGCTACGCCGAGCGTCGCCCGTCGGCGTATGGAGGCACGTGGCGCCTCCTGGCCGCTTCTACGCAGACGCTACGCCGAGCGTCGCCCCGTCGACGTACGGAGGCACGTGGCGCCTCCTGGCCGCGTCTACGCAGACGCTACGCCGAGCGTGGCCCCGTCGGCGTATAGAGGCACGTGGCGCCTCCTGGCCGCTTCTACGCAGACGGTACGCCGAGGGGGAGGCCCTCGGCACATCAGGCGACGTGGCAACCGCTGGGAGCTCCCCGTTCATACGCCGAGGGGGAGGCCCTCGGCATAGCCCTGACCATTTGGTCCATGTCGAGGCTATGCCGAGGGTTAGGCCGTCGGCGTAGCGTCGACCCAGATTTCACAAAATTGCCAAATTGACAGATTTCACAGTTTTTCACAGATTTCACAGATTTCACAGTTTTCACAGCACATATATTGCATAATTCACAGGACTTTGCACATAGACATCACATGATGTTCAAATAGCTACAAATCATGGTCTCATAACATAGCTCCGGATACATAGTATCGTGTCGATAAGATACATGCATGGGACAACTAGAGGAGCTCGTCGCCGCTAGACACCGGCCCGGGCCGATTCCTTCCGGTAGAAGCTGCGGAAGAACCACCGGGAGAAGGACCGGGAGAAGTACCGGGAGAAGTACCGGGTGTAGCACCGGGAGAAGGACCACCATGATGAACCGGTGTCATGTCCCTCCCACCACCCTGGTTTCCGGAACATCCCGTTCCCTACACACATGTTCCCGAGATGTTAGCAATTTGCGAGGCAAAGGAAAGCCGTAGTATTCGGTTTGGCGAAGAACTTACCGTTGTTCTCCCATAGTACTCCGCAGCGAAATTTTCCTTCGATGGCATGTTTGGCGCCAGCCCCGGAAAGGGAGGCATCGGCCCTAAATCCGCTGTCTGTCCAGTTTGATTGGCCACAAACGACGCCTGCAAGATAGTTTACATGTCAGTCTTTGCAGAAATGAAGCATCAAACTAGGGGAAAGTGGGACTTGTCATCATTTGCGAAAACAAAGGTTGGAACTTACATGTATATATGCCATGTACTCCATGAACTGCTGCTGGTGCTGGTTGAAGGCCACCTGATATTCTTGATGAGCGGCCACGTAGGCCGCCTCGAAGTTAGGCTACAATTTCACAAATTCATGTCTCGTTAGCACTTAGCAATGTATGAACGAAAGTCGGAAAGAGGATGGAAATGAGGGAAACTTACGTCGTATGCGGGTTGCCGAGCCCGGCGACGAGGCGGGAGAGGGGGGCTGTCCTTGGTGAGTCCCGCCTTGAGACGCGTGAAGGTCGTTGTGAGGGTATGCTTGACGGCCTTGTTCAGCATGGCGAGACGGCCATGCGGCAACCCTCCGGACGACAGGACCAACGACTCCTCGTCGACCTCCGCGCTCATGGGGTCATCCACCTCCGGGTGACGATGCCTCACCATCTCGCAGTAGTTCTCGACGTCCTCGGCGTAGGTGCCGAAGTACTCAGGGAGCGAGGGCTGAGGCTGCGAGAGATCGGGCTTCTTAAGCCGCATCTTGTTGTATATCTCGAGGTCAGACATCTCCTCCTCGGGTCCTAACGCGGCCCTCTGCATCGCGAAAGGAAATGTTGTGAGTACCAACTTTGAACCTGAAGGAAAATAAAATGTATACATACCGTCTTCCCCTTGTAGCGCTCGTAGCTGAGGTTTCCCCCACGGTGTGTGCCACCGTCGCCTCGGTTCTCCGCGTTCCGCCTCGCCACGGCTGCAAAGTCCTCGTCCATCTTGAGCCACCTCGTCCTAACCATCTCCTCCCATGCCTCGGCATGCGGCTCGGCCCAATCGGGGATAACCTGAAAATGCAATACTCAACTCAATCTAATGCAATCGCAACTTAGTAGCAATGTAGAATCTCATTGACATTTTACTCACCGACATGTAGTCCTCCACCGTCATCTCGTACTCGGCCTTAGCATTCTTACCGACAATGTCCGGCTTATGGACCCTCTCGCCTCTCTCGCCTGAAGTGACTGGCGGACGTGATCCTTTGGTTGTACCACACCTGCGGTGTCAACCTCTCACAAGTCGCCCGCAAAGTCCTGTTCGCGGCCGTCTCCTCAACCTCGGGCGCCACACGATAAAAACACTTCAATCATGCAAAAAACAATTGTGAGATTCATGAGTTAGAACATTGGGGTCATCAAATATGAATGAAGCTCGAGAAAATATGTCTTACCCAAAACTTTCTCATCACGGCCTCAGCAGCCGTCGGGAAGCCTACGCCAGGGGCACTCTCGTAGTTCGTCCAAGTAGTGGCTAGCTTCTTCTCGCCAGCTGGGACAAGTGCCGAGGGATAGTACTTGCCCGGCCAGAACTTCCTAAGCAAAGCTCCAATCATGCTCGCTAGGCAGGCGCCCCTTGACCCCCGGAGGAAATATCCAATTGCTGCACATGAAAATCAAACATTAGCACATGAAAATCAAACATTAGTACATGAAAATCGAAATTGCCAAATTAGTACACTTACTCAGGGCCAGCAGGAATTATAAGGGTCTTCGCCTCATGGGTCTTAGGCTCCTTCCTCTCGTCGGGGACTCTCGCTTCCCCACGAATCTTCAGTGCCTTCGGCCGCCCATCCTCCTCCGGAGTCTCAAACCCGCGGCTAGAGTCCTCCTCGGCTCTAGACTCCGTCTCCGCCTCCTCTCTAGACGTCCCCTCCAAAAAGAACCCGGAAGCAACGTCGCCCGAAGCCGAGGGTGGTGGCTCAAAGTCCGGTCCTCCCCAGCCCACCTCCACCTCCACCTCCACCTCCACCTCCTCCCAAGCCACCTCCAGCCTCCACCACCTCGTCCCCGTCCTCGTCCTCGTCCTCGTCCCTCCTCCTCCTACCGCAAAGTCCTCGTAACGCGGATTGCGACGCGGTTCCCTCTCACTCCTTCTAACATTGTTCTTGCGTTGTTGCATCTTCTTAAGCAAGCTCGACGAGTCCTCCTTGCCGCCGCTCATATTGTTCAATCACCCGCATTGAGAAAGAGAAAACAATTAAGAAGCATGTTGAAAAATATATAAATAGTAAGCATAAAGACACTAAACAATTAAGAAGCATGTTCAAAAATATATAAATACTAAGCATAAAGATACTAAACAATAAAGAAGCATGTTGAAAAAAATATAAATACTAAGCATAAAGATACTAAACAAATAAGAAGCATGTTGAAATATAAACACATAAAAGACCCTCACCAGCCGTCATCAATCTCATCGTCAATCTCATTTTGTTTCTCCTTGCCACTATCACTATCACTATCTTTTGAGTAGTAAATTGGATTTTGATAGACGGGTGGAGGCTCATCATCGCTATCATCTTCCACTTGTAACTTCTCGAGCATATCTATGTCCTTTAGATCCACCACCGACTCACCACGAGTTTCTCGCATCGTTCTCGAGGTCCTCTTCAAGAACACATTCTAACTCAAAGTGCCCGAAGTCCTCTTCCTCTTGATAGAAAATTCCCTCATATGTTACAGGGTCAATGTTGTTGTAATCGTCCTCGGAGGGAATCGGTAGGTTACCATGTGGCGATACCTGGAACACGACTTCCCAGCCGTTGAGGGCCGCTTTCTGGCATGGGTACGGCAAATAATAAACTTGCTTGGCTTGGTGAGCAACAATATAGACATCGGCTCCGGTATAGGTGGTGGAAGGCTTAACTTCAACTAACCCAATGGACTTGGTAATTCTCTGTCCACCTCTTGGGTCGAACCAATGACACTTGAACACAACGAGATTGAGTTGTTTGTTTGTACGATTGAAGGTCAGCTCGTATACATTCTCTAACCTCCCGTAGTAATCAAAGGTATCGGATCCTTTAGTGAAGACACCAGTATTTATCGTTTTTGGATTCGCCCGGCCCTTCCGGTGTGTCTCGTATGGAATCGAAACCCATTCACGTCATACTTCTCATACTTCATGACGTCACGGTTACAACCTTGGGAAACACATCTCAACTCATCTCGTCATCTCAACGTTTGCATCAGCTCCCTACAATCACGGTTCAAATTTGTTGTGTGCATTAGTTACGTGGAATAACAGGGACAAGTCACATATTGGTAGGTAAGAGGGACAGCTTAGACATTACTTTTTTCATGAACCAAGACACAAAGTTTATTTTTACTTCGGGAGCACCCTCTTTCAGTAGAGTCTCCAACTCCGCGCCCGTGGGATCGCGCGGAAGCCACCACTTGTTCATCCGTGAATTCGCTGAAAGGATACAATAAGCATTAGACCGAGTTGAGTGTAGGTGATCGAAACTAGATACAATAAGCATTACACCATGTTACCTAATGAAATCGTGACCGCCATCGTCGTCGTCCCCCCCCCACCACTTCCTTCATGTTCATAAGCACATAGAGCATTATGCAATCCTTCTCTTCCCTCTCCAATCTATATTTTTGTCCTTTACCAGCCTTGCCACCGGGACATTGGAATAGTTGAAGCTTGGGGTCATTCATGGGCACGTCGACATTGTAACGAGAGACCGGGTTATGCGAGTGAGAACTTCATCAGGATAGTACGTTGTTGCGGCATCCGCCATCTCCCGAAGGCACGTTGCCTCAGCTATGCATGCTTCAATCTTGGCTTTGTTTCCAGTTATCTTCCGAATATACTTGAACTCTCTCTCAATACAAAACTGCCACCGAAACTGCACTGGGCCACCCAATAGTGCCTCGTTTGCGAGGTGCACAATGAGATGTGCCATCGGAGTAAAGAAGCCTGGCGGAAAGATCATCTCCAAATTGCATAACAACTCCGGCACTTGAACTTGCAGCTTCTCAATAACCTTAGGACATATCTGCTTAGCACAGAGCGTGCGGAAGAAATGGCTCAACTCCGCGAGCACTCGCCATATTTTCTCGGGGAGATACCCTCGAAGCATCACCGGCATCAGCCGCTCAATCCATATATGATAGTCATGACTCTTGAGCCCGGTGACTTTTCCCGTCGAAAGATTGACTCCCTTGCTCATATTCGAACAATAACCATCAGGGAACATCACAACGTATTTTAGCCACTTGAATGCCTCCTTCTTTTGGATGGAATCAAGGCAGAAGTCGGCGTGCGGCTTGAACCAATTCTTTCGACGGCTAGTAGGACGTTGCATGTGTAATTTCTTCCTATCACAGAGCTTCTCAACATCGACTCTAGCCTTGACATTATCCTGACTCGGACCGGAGCAGAGCATGGAGAACGTACCCAACTACGGATCCGCCGACTGTCCCGTAAATGCCGCAAGCGTTACGGTTGAAAATATGCCTACCACTAATGCATATTTATCCGCGTAACGCTTGAGGACGGGAAGTGACACCTAGGTTACGCAACTTGACTTGGAAAATGAATCTAGTGACATAAATAAAATGCGGAGAAGAAGTTCGAAATTTTGCTCACCCTCGGCTGTAGAGGAAGTAGTGGAACAACCGAGTGTCGATGTCGGCGACCGTCGAGAAGCGCGTCAAGATCCGGGATCGTCACACCGGGAGGCTCACGACGAGGCGGTCACGGCATAGCCTATTACAAATACATATTATTAGAAGAAATTCACATTTGCATTTCTATTTCGATTATTAAACATATCATTTCAATTTCAACTACACATTTCTATTTCCAACTAACTAACAACTAACTAACTAATTAACAAGTGCTACTAAATAACTAAATAACTAACAATTTATCCTAACTAACTAACAATTTACTCTAACTAAATTCATACCATCAATTTGGAGCTCTCATGGAGCCGGCCGGTGAGGGGAGGAGAGGGCCGGGGCGGCGCGGGAGGAGATGGCCGGGTCGGCGTGGCGGGCTGCGGGAGGAGATGGCCGGGGCGACGCGGTGGGCTGCGGGAGGAGAGGCCGGGGCGGCGCGGTGGCGAAGGGTGGAGAGGCGCGGGGCGACGGGTGGTGGCTGGGGGACGGGGCGGCTGCTCGGGGGGCGTGGGGGGAGGCGGGCGGCGACTCGAGAGGCGCGGGGAAGGCAGGCGGCGGCGGATGGCGGCGGGCGACGGCGGGTGGCGCGGGCGTGGGCAACGACGGGTGGCGGCGGCGCGAGTGGGCTGCGGCTCGGGTCGGGTTGGGGACCGGGGACCGGGGCTCGGGTTGGGGACCGGGGACAGGGCGCGTGCGTGGCCGTTTTTAGGGTTAGGTGTCTATGCCGAGGGCCGGCCATACGCCGACGGCTACCCTCGGCATAGACCACTTTTTCTTTTTTTTCTTTTTTCCTTTTTTTGTTTTTTTCTTTCATTGTTTTTATGAATATAATATACAAATATATATACTAACAATAGGTATATATTATAATAATAATATCTATAATAATAATACATCTAGCTAAGGCGCGTGGGTCTATGCCGAGGGGCAGATCTACCCCTTTGACCGGTCTCCGATGACAGCTAACCTCTGGTATTTTGCAGTGGTTACTAGGACACATAAAATGACGCCACGCGGCTCCGCTCGATTTTTTGGCTCCGTTTACTTTGCCGAGTCGTGCAAAACGGGGCCGCGGGACATGCGGTATGGCCGTACCGGGCGCGCGCGTGCACCCGTCCGCCAACGCGCGAAACGGAAAACATTTAGCACATAAAATGACGCGTCCTAGACCTAAAAACATTTTTCCCTCCATTTATTGAGCGAAGGAAAGTGTGGCCCCGGTTCAAATCCGGACGGTTTCCGGCGGATTCGGCGGGGCACCGCGGAAGCGGGTGGGATTCCCGGATGGCTTCCGCGCGCATATGGCATGTGATAGGTGGTGCGTAGGAGGTATCCTACCGCCGCGCGGAGGTCCCGCGCGATATTGAAATGCGCGCCATGTAGTCGCTTCACAAAAAAAGCCCTTCCAGGCACCCCGAAAATGGAAAAACCGTCGCCCGTGGTTCGGATTGGAAATCCGCGACCGGGGCCTTGCTTCCCATCCTAAGGCCCACGCACGTGCCAAATATGGCCTCGTTCCGACAAACTATGTGGTGAAACGGGCCGTTTCCTACTCATTTCCCCTAAAAGCCATAGAACTCCGGACGAGATAGCCCTGTTCGTGAAGGGTTCTCCAAGATAATTGCCGTATCCCGGTTCCGTCTTTTGCAGTGGTTACTAGGACACATAAAATGACGCCACGCGGCTCCGCTCGATTTTTTGGCTCCGTTTGCTTTGCCAACTGCGCAAAACGGGGCCGCCGGGACATGCGGTATGGCCGTACCGGGCGCGCGCGTGCACCCGTCCGCCAACGCGCGAAACGGAAAACATTTAGCACATAAAATGACGCGTCCTAGACCTAAAAACATTTTTCCCTCCATTTATTGAGCGAAGGAAAGTGTGGCCCCAGTTCAAATCCGGTCAGTTTCCAGCGGATTCGGCGGGGCACCGCAGGAAGCGGGTGGGATTCCCAGATGGCTTCCACGCGCATATGGCATGTGATAGGTGGTGCGTATGAGGTATCCTACCACCGCGCGGAGGTCCCGCGCGATACTGAAATGCGCGCCATGTAGCTGCTTCACAAAAAAAAGCCCTTCCGGCACCCCGAAAATGGAAAAACCGTCGCCCGTGGTTCGGATTGGAAATCTGCGACCGGGGCCTTGCTTCCCATCCTAAGGCCCACGCACGTGCCAAATATGGCCTCGTTCCGACAAACTATGTGGTGAAACGGGCCGTTTCCTACTCATTTCCCCTAAAAGCCATAGAACTCCGGACGAGATAGCCCTGTTCGTGAAGGGCTCTCCAAGATAATTGCCGTATCCCGGTTCCGTCTTTTGCAGGTGGTTACTAGGACACATAAAATGACGCCACGCGGCTCCGCTCGATTTTTGGCTCCGTTTGCTTTGCCAACTGCGCAAAACGGGGCCGCCGGGACATGCGGTATGGCCGTACGGGCGCGCGCGTGCACCCGTCCGCCAACGCGCGAAACGGAAAACATTTAGCACATAAAATGACGCGTCCTAGACCTAAAAACATTTTTCCCTCCATTTATTGAGCGAAGGAAAGTGTGGCCCCAGTTCAAATCCGGTCAGTTTCCAGCGGATTCGGCGGGCACCGCAGGAAGCGGGTGGGATTCCCAGATGGCTTCCGCGCGCATATGGCATGTGATAGGTGGTGCGTAGGAGGTATCCTACCGCCGCGTGGAGGTCCCGCGCTATACTGAAATGCGCGCCATGTAGCTGCTTCACAAAAAAAGCCCTTCCGGCACCCCGAAAATGGAAAAACCGTCGCCCGTGGTTCGGATTGGAAATCCGCGACCGGGGCCTTGCTTCCCATCCTAAGGCCCACGCACGTGCCAAATATGGCCTCGTTCCGACAAACTATGTGGTGAAACGGGCCGTTTCCTACTCATTTCCCCTAAAAGCCATAGAACTCCGGACGAGATAGCCTCGTTCGTGAATGGTTCTCCAAGATAATTGCCGTATCCCAGTTCCGTCTTTTGCGGTGGTTACTAGGACACATAAAATGACGCCACGCGGCTCCGCTCGATTTTTGGCTCCGTTTGCTTTGCCAACTGCGCAAAACGGGGCCGCCGGGACATGCGGTATGGCCGTACCGGGCGCGCGCGTGCACCCGTCCGCCAACGCGCGAAACGGAAAACATTTAGCACATAAAATGACGCGTCCTAGACCTAAAAACATTTTTCCCTCCATTTATTGAGCGAAGGAAAGTGTGGCCCCGGTTCAAATCCGGTCGGTTTCCGGCGGATTCGGCGGGAGCACCGCGAGAAGCGGGTGGGATTCCCGGATGGCTTCCGCGCGCATATGGCATGTGATAGGTGGTGCGTAGGAGGTATCCTACCGCCGCGCGGAGGTCCCGCGCGATACTGAAATGCGCGCCATGTAGCTGCTTCACAAAAAAAGCCCTTCCGGCACCCCGAAAATGGAAAAACCGTCGCCCGTGGTTCGGATTGGAAATCCGCGACCGGGGCCTTGCTTCCCATCCTAAGGCCCACGCACGTGCCAAATATGGCCTCGTTCCGACAAACTATGTGGTGAAACGGGCCGTTTCCTACTCATTTCCCCTAAAAGCCATAGAACTCCGGACGAGATAGCCACTGTTCGTGAAGGGTTCTCCAAGATAATTGCCGTATCCCAGTTCCGTCTTTTGCGAGTGGTTACTAGGACACATAAAATGACGCCACGCGGCTCCGCTCGATTTTTGGCTCCGTTTGCTTTGCCAACCGCGCAAAACGGGGCCGCCGGGACATGCGGTATGACCGTACCGGGCGCGCGTATGCACCCGTCTGCCAACGCGCGAAACGGAAAACATTTAGCACATAAAATGACGTGTCCTAGACCTAAAAACATTTTTCCCTCCATTTATTGAGCGAAGGAAAGTGTGGCCCCAGTTCAAATCCGGTCGGTTTCCGGCGGATTCGGCGGGGCACCGCAGAAGCGGGTGGGATTCCCGGATGGCTTCCGCGCGCATATGGCATGTGATAGGTGGTGCGTAGGAGGTATCCTACCGCCGCGCGGAGGTCCCGCGCGATACTGAAATGCGCGCCATGTAGCCGCTTCACAAAAAAAGCCCTTCCAGGCACCCCGAAAATGGAAAAACCGTCGCCCGTGGTTCGGATTGGAAATCCGCGACCGGGGCCTTGCTTCCCATCCTAAGGCCCACGCACGTGCCAAATATGGCCTCGTTCCGACAAACTATGTGGTGAAACGGGCCGTTTCCTACTCATTTCCCCTAAAAGCCATAGAACTCCGGACGAGATAGCACTGTTCGTGAAGGGTTCTCCAAGATAATTGCCGTATCCCAGTTCCGTCTTTTGCAGTGGTTACTAGGACACATAAAATGACGCCACGCGGCTCCGCTCGATTTTTGGCTCCGTTTGCTTTGCCAAGCTGCGCAAAACGGGGCCGCCGGGACATGCGGTATGGCCGTACCGGGCGCGCGCGTGCACCCGTCCGCCAACGCGCGAAACGGAAAACATTTAGCACATAAAATGACGCGTCCTAGACCTAAAAACATTTTTCCCTCCATTTATTGAGCGAAGGAAAGTGTGGCCCCGGTTCAAATCCGGTCGGTTCCGGCGGATTCGGCGGGGCACCGCAGAAGCGGGTGGGATTCCCGGATGGCTTCCGCGCGCATATGGCATGTGATAGGTGGTGCGTAGGAGGTATCCTACCGCCGCGCGGAGGTCCCGCGCGATACTGAAATGCGCGCCATGTAGGCTGCTTCACAAAAAAAAGCCCTTCCAGGCACCCGAAAATGGAAAAACCATCGCCGTGGTTCGGATTGGAAATCCGCGACCGGGGCCTTGCTTCCCATCCTAAGGCCCACGCACGTGCCAAATATGGCCTCGTTCCGACAAACTATGTGGTGAAACGGGCCGTTTCCTACTCATTTCCCCTAAAAGCCATAGAACTCCGGACGAGATAGCCCCGTTCGTGAAGGGTTCTCCAAGATAATTGCCGTATCCCAGTTCCGTCTTTTGCGGTGGTTACTAGGACACATAAAATGACGCCACGCGGCTCCGCTCGATTTTTGGCTCCGTTTGCTTTGCCAACTGCGCAAAACGGGGCCGCCGGGACATGCGGTATGGCCGTACCGGGCGTGCGCGTGCACCCGTCCGCCAACGCGCGAAACGGAAAACATTTAGCACATAAAATGACGCGTCCTAGACCTAAAAACATTTTTCCCTCCATTTATTGAGCGAAGGAAAGTGTGGCCCCGAGTTCAAATCCGGTCGGTTTCCAGCGGATTCGGCGGGGCACCGCAGGAAGCGGGTGGGATTCCCAGATGGCTACCGCGCGCATATGGCATGTGATAGGTGGTGCGTAGGAGGTATCCTATCGCCGCGCGGAGGTCCCGCGCGATACTGAAATGCGCGCCATGTAGCCGCTTCACAAAAAAAAGCCCTTCCGGCACCCCGAAAATGGAAAAACCGTCGCCGTGGTTCGGATTGGAAATCCGCGACCGGGGCCTTGCTTCCCATCCTAAGGCCCACGCACGTGCCAAATATGGCCTCGTTCCGACAAACTATGTGGTGAAACGGGCCGTTTCCTACTCATTTCCCCTAAAAGCCATAGAACTCCGGACGAGATAGCCCCGTTCGTGAAGGGTTCTCCAAGATAATTGCCGTATCCCGGTTCCGTCTTTTGCGGTGGTTACTAGGACACATAAAATGACGCCACGCGGCTCCGCTCGATTTTTTGGCTCCGTTTGCTTTGCCAACTGCGCAAAACGGGGCCGCCGGGACATGCGGTATGGCCGTACCGGGCGCGCGCGTGCACCCGTGAGCCAACGCGCGAAACGGAAAATATTTATCACATAAAATGACGTGTCACACTTGTACATATATGTTAGGGGCAGATGCAAGTTTTCCAACAATTCTGACGCTCCGGTGATCTATATCTTGGGAAACCCTAGGGCGGGGACCCCGTAGATCTACCCTCCGTGCGAGAGTTTACCAATGTAATTTTTTACTTGTTTTGGTTTATTTAGGACATATGTACATGGAAACCATAGGTTGGGCATACTTCACCATAAAATAGGCTCCATTTGAGCCGTGGCGAGAGTTTCCACATACAGATCCTGGATTTTACCAAGTGTTAGCCCATGTATGCGGAAATCGTCAACAACGGGTACATCCAAGGTTAGCCAAACCTTACATCACACTTGTACACATATGTTATGGGCATATGCAAGTTTTCCAGCGATTCCGACGATCCGATGGTCTGTATCTTGAAAAAACCCTAGGGCGGGGACCCCGCAGATCTACCCCTATAGCTTTCTCCGTGCGAGGGTTTACCAATGGATTTTTTTATTTGCTTTGCTTTGTTTAGGACATATGCACATGGAAACCATAGGTTTGGAATGAAATAGGCCCCGGATGAGCCGTAGCGATAGTTTCCACATACAAATCCTGGATTTTACCAAGTGTCGGCCCATGTATGCGGAAATCGTCAACGCCGGGTACATGCAAGGTTAGACAAACCTTACATCACACTTGTACACATATGTTAGGGACAAATGCAAGTTTTCAAGCGATTCCGACGCTCCGGTGATCCGTATCTTGGGAAACCCTAGGGCGGGGACCCTGCAGATCTACCCCTATAGCTTTCTCCGTGCGAGGGTTTACCAATGGATTTTTTTATTTGCTTTGCTTTGTTTAGGACATATGCACATGGAAACCATAGGTTTGGAATGAAATAGGCCCCGGATGAGCCGTAGCAGGAGTTCCACATACAAATCCTGGATTTTACCAAGTGTCGGCCCATGTATGCGGAAATCATCAACGCGGGGTACATGCAAGGTTAGACAAACCTTACATCACACTTGTACACATATGTTAGGGACAAATGCAAGTTTTCAAGCGATTCCGACGCTCCGGTGATCCGTATCTTGGGAAACCCTAGGGCGGGGACCCTGCGGATCTACCCCTATAGCTTTCTCCGTGCGAGGGTTCACCAATGGATTTTTTTATTTGCTTTGCTTTGTTTAGGACATATGCACATGCAAACCATAGGTTTGGAATGAAATAGGCCCCGGATGAGCCGTAGCAGGAGTTTCCACATACAAATCCTGGATTTTACCAAGTGTCGGCCCATGTATGCGGAAATCGTCAACGCGGGGTACATGCAAGGTTAGACAAACCTTACATCACACTTGTACACATATGTTAGGGACAAATGCAAGTTTTCAAGCGATTCCGACGCTCCGGTGATCCGTATCTTGGGAAACCCTAGGCCGGGGACATTGCGGATCTACCCCTATAGCTTTTTTCGTGCGAGGGTTCACCAATGGATTTTTTAATTTCTTTGCTTTGTTTAGGACATATGCACATGGAAACCATAGGTTTGGAATGAAATAGGCCCCGGATGAGCCGTAGCAGGAGTTTCCGGCGATTCGGACGCTCCGGTGGTTTGTATCTAGGGAAACCCTAGGGGGCGGGGACCTCGCAAATCTACCCCTAGGGTTAGGGTTAGGGTTAGAGTTAGGGTTAGCAATGGACTTTTTTCCTTTGTTTTAGGACATATGTACATCGATAGCGAGATGTTGGGCCCTACTGGATCCCGTCGACCCGTCTACGAAGAGCGTCACTCGTGGGATCTACATAAGCCATCTACCATTTTTTTCTTTAAAAAAGTAACTATTTTTACATAATTCATACTAGTACATAAATAAAACAAACATAATATAAAGTTAATGACCAAAAAGAAAAAAAGAAAAAAAAATGTATGCCGAGGGTGGCCGTCGGCATAGGTGGGTGATGCCCTATGCCGAGGGTGGCCCTCGGCGCCTCGGCCGACGCCGTGACCGGGCCGTCACGGCCGGAGCGGGACCGGAGCAGATGCCTTTAGTACGCCGACGGCCTTTAGTACGCCGAGGGTGGCCGTCGGCGTATCCGTCTCTACGTCGAGGGTATGTCTACGCCGAGGGGCTCTTTGGGCCGCTGCCCTGGACCGGACGTACGCCGACGGCCCCGACATTTGGCCGTCGGCGTACGCCACGGCCGTCGGCGCATCGCGCCATTCCTGTAGTGTAAAGAAACCACAAGTACAAGTAAAGAAACCTCCACAAATCTTTTAACTTTTTTTTAATACAGGCACCTGGATCATGATCATGACAACCTAATACTATATTAACATTTTTGGAAGAATGCACTTACTGATGCTGGAAAGTACAAAACCACCCATAATATCCTCCTCTTCAATTCCATTTAGTTTGACACAAACATTCTCACCAGGTCCAGCACGCCGTACTTTCCTCTCATCCAAGGTTATACCAATGACTTTTACGTTGGACTACTCGAACAAGAGACATTACACCCAAACTGAATTGCATAGTCCCAAGTAGAACAGGCAGACATAGATTGTTACATTGAGATAAAATAAAATACCTTGTTCGGCATAACCAACAAATTGTCACCCTCTGTGATAGTCCCAGACTCTAATTTTCCTATTAAAACAGTGCCAACAGTGCCATGATCTTTATATTTACCAATTATCAGCATCCTACATTGTTAAAATTGTCACCATCAATATATTGATAATAATCAAAACTTAAATATTGGAGATGAAGTCATGCCCAAAGCATCATATATATTTTTCAGCACATGGCTCATACAATAATAAGAGTGTACGAAGCAGGAGCATAGCCTTCAAACCTTACTGAACTTTTGTGGTCACACAAAGGAACTTCGATATGGTCCAAAACATCAAAAAGGCACGGAGCATCCCACCAGCTACAAATGCTTTTATCCATCTTGGTCTTCATATTGGTTCCACAAAGACCAGATATTGGTAAGAACTGGACGTCTGATAACAAAACCAATGAAATAGTAAGAAATCGCATCTGGTTGGCTATACATCACCACAGTACGTTACCTAACCAAGATATACACAAGAACAATATAACCTCTTATAACTCAACAAAATCCTATTGCCACACTGTGTGAAGCACAAGGCAGGTGTCAACTTAGGATCGATGGCCAAGAAAGTGACTTGAAAAAACCATCAACACATGAACACATGGATGTTGAAGGCACAGTTTACTAACACAAAGCAGCACAGGAAGCAATTGCACATATCCAGCTTGTAACTGTGTCAAAAGCAGAATAATACCTTTATTAACATTGTATCCTGAAGATTTGAAAAAAGGAACCATTTTCCCTTCAATTTCATCATACCTAAAACAAATAATAAAACTAATTATTTTGCTCCACTTTATGTACCTGCTGTAATATTTGGATCTTTCAATTCAGAAAATGTAATACCAAGGTATGTCCCACCGGCCATACCTTTCTTTAGACCATTGTACTGTAGGTTCATCCATCTTGTTGATGACAACAATCAACTTAGAAACACCTAGAGTTTTTGCAAGCAGTACATGTTCACGTGTTTGCCCTCCACTTTCATAACCAGCTTCAAATTCACCTTTTCGAGCAGATATGACCTGAAAAGAAAAGAAAAGGAAAAAGGAAAATATTCACTATGGGTGAAACGGCCAAAGAAAATGAAAATAGCGATGCCCATGCCCCTGTTGTTACCAGAACACCAATGTCAGCTTGAGATGCACCAGCTATCATATTTGGTATATAACATTTATGGCCCTGCAAATTCAGATCACCATGGTAAACAAAAAGTGTACAAGAAACAAGAATACAGCTATTGTAAGTAAACAAATACTGTACATTAAACAAGAATTCGGTTCATCAGCTATTGCAAGCTAGAAGAGACCAGTTACACAAAATAGTGTGGTGCATGGAAGAAGAAAAAAAGCTAACAAGTATCAATGTTACATGTGAAAGAGAAGTAGTACCGGTGCATCCAAAATAGTGAATCTTGTATTTTCAGTCTCAAAGTGGGCTCTACCAACTTCGACGGTCTTCCCCTGCAAGAACAAGTGTCAAAACTACATACAGAGTTTTCTGGCCAAGCATGCAGCCGTATGAAAGAGATAGGTACCTTAAGTCGCTCTTCCTCATTTGTATCCATAATATAAGCCATATACCTGCAATTAAGTATTCAGAAGATTATTACAGAATAAAAGACTAGTTCCACCATATTGTATTTTGGGGCGAAGGAAGTAGCTTAGCCTGGCAAAGATATAGTGTACTAACCAGCTTTCTCGTCTTTTTTTCTTTGCTTCTTCTTCATAATTCTTAATGGTCTGTTTATCAACTTGACCACTCAACAACAATATTTGGCCTCCAGCAGTTGATTTTCCAGCATCTGGATCGAACAAAATTAAAACCTCAGTACATTCATTAAGAAATCAGCAACACTGATACTAGAGAAGACCACTCACCGGTACTGTTCCTATTTATACTATAAGAGAAAAGTGAGTAAAAAGGGAGTATCCCATAAGCAGTAGTAAGAAGGCTAACTTACCAACATGGCCGATGAGAACCAGATTCAAGTGGCGTTTTGTTTCGTCTTCCATTTGACCATCCTCATTGGCAGCAGCTGGATTGATGATACACATTACACAACACACAAGTCAGAGTTGCTGGAACTCGCGCGCGGAAATACATTAGAGCGGCCAGGGCCAATACTAACGATCTGAACAAAGTGATGATACCGTACCGTTTGTGTGGTTCAACTCCAAGGACTCAAGTGATGATTGAATGCCATTGCCACCTGACAGTTCCAGTTGCAGGTTAGAACTTTGCTAAATCCTTTCCATGGCAGCGGCTACCAACATGAGCGTTGCTAAATCCGAGTAAAACGGAGTCGAGCCAGGACTAGGACCTTGCGCGGCGTGGAGAGCAGCAGCACGCGAGGACTCAGCGCCGTAGCAATGGGAGGGCTCCGCGCCGTCGTCCACCATCCCGTGAGCCAGCAGGAGAGCACTGCGTCTAGCTAGGGTTTCTGTGTTCGTGGACATGCAAGATTGTCTTCGCTTTTATACTTGTTCTGTAGGATGGCAAACGGGGCGGCCACGTCTTCTCTCTTCAGCCCAGTTTTTTTTTCTTTTCGAGGCGAGTTTTATTTTATTTTTAACGAGTGTGAAATTAACCTGCAGTACACGGGGGTTCTCTGTTGGTAATTACTATTACTAGTATTATTACTTGATTTCATAATTTTAGTTTGCTAATACTCCCTTCGATTCAAATAATAAGACGCCTTTTTTACGTGTTTTTTGTTTAACTAAAAATTACTTTAAATATATAAAAATTGTTTGTATGAAACTAGCATCATTAGAAGATGTTTTTTAATACGAATCCAACGATACTAATTGCATATAATATAATTAAGATTTTTTTGCTTAATTTTTATGGTCAAAGTTCATCTTAAAATACGAGTGCGCCTTATTTCTTGAGACGGATATAGTAATTGCTAAAAAAAAGACTTATTATGGAACGGATAGTACATGTAGGGATGCAGGTGGATGCCTGCCAGCCTAAAAAATCTGTCCGCCTCATCAGTTCGTTAATGATTATTTCTCATGTAATTAAAAAATGTATTCCTTGCACCAAACCAGGCGGACTGTTCGTCGAGTCCATTGGACCGTCCACCTGCATCGCTAAGTACATGCGTAGCAAACTTAGCTTCGGACAAGGGCTGAACCACTGATAGCTTCAGGCGAGAATGGAGAAAGAGTGTGAGCCGCGCAATGGAGCTCCTCTAGCGAGAAGAGTGTTGGAACACGCCGGAGATCCTCTGTTTTGCAGCGGCAGCGAAGACGGAGACATGAAGCAAGGGTGTGTTTGGTAGTCTGGGTGTCCCTCGGCTCGCATCGGCCTAGGAATTTTCGGTCACCATCAGCACAAACTTTCTTATGCCGATGGTTTTGCTGTGCCGACGGCCTTCTTCGCGGCATGCCTTGTTCGAGGCATGTGCCGATGGTCTCGATAAAAAGCCATCGGCATAGCATTTAGCCGTCGGCGCTTAACTTGTTCCCGAGGTGCCTTGGTCTACCGGGAGATTCGCGGGATCATATCAAAATGTCCTCGTTGATTGGACGGGAGGCATGTCGTCATGTGTAGTATGGAGAAGAAATATTGTATCAAGAGAATAGAGGGCCACATGTGAAAGAAAAAGTTTCTAGTGAAAATGAATGCATGGTTGATACTCTTTTCGAAAAAACAATGAGGGTAGTACATTACTAGAGACAAGAATTGCGTGTCACGCAAAGAAGTCGGCATCGAGCATGTGCGTGCATTTTTGTGACGCAGCAGCAAAGCTAGGCCTGGATCACCCTGGAGCACGTACGTGTAGTGTTAGCACTAAAAAAAACAAATACGTAGGTGTTGTGTTGGTTCTGTTTGACTTGTGCTATAGCTACAAAATGAAGGTCTGTGATGGCGGACCAGATCGAGCACTCTACTGTTGTCTAACGGCTGGGTTTTACCCCATACCCGTTGGTGTCGGCAATGTCGGGCATTCTCATCAATGGTGGTGAACGTCTCTAGGTGCTACTCGAAAGCTCATTTTGTGCGGATATGATTTTGATAGCATGGCGATGTCCAAATTGAGGCCATCCAGAAGCAACCGATTCAGGATCAAGACCACTCCTTGGAGGCAAAACTTATTGCTCAATATGAGGAAAACATGACAAAGCTCACAGAATTTTATAGGCAACGAGCAAAGAAAAATTGGGCTGTGCACGGAGACAGAAACACCTCTTATTTTCACACTGCCGCCCTCAAGCGTCGACGCAGAAACCGCATCGTTTCAATTAAGGATGCGCATGGCAACAACCTATTTGACCCAGATGACATTGCTCAGGAATTTGTTCGTTACTTTAAAACAATTTTTCACTCGTCGTGTCCTAACAATGGCAGGCCATTTTTGAGCACTTCTTGTCCATGTGATACAGAGGATTTCACCAATTCTATTCCAGACAAGCAGGAGACAAGCAGGAGATTTGGGAGATCCTCAAAGCAATGAAGAAACATGCATCTCCAGGCCCTGATGGGTTCAATGTCGCCTTCTACACCTCAACTTGGAGCTGGATTGGAGATGACGTGACCAACATGGTAAGAAACTTCTACATCACAGGTATCCTCCCTCCTCGCCTCAACGACACAAACATTGCTCTTATTCCAAAAAAGTTGGTATGTCATCTGCCTTCTGATTTTAGACCAATTAGTCTCTGTAATGTCATCTATAAAATAATTGCTAAGTCCTTGGCTAATAGATTGAAGAAACAGTTGCCTGATTATATTCATCATTCTCAGCAAGCCTTCATAGAAGGAAGACGCATTAATAACAATATCATTGTAGCCCAAGAAATTGCTCACTCGTTCTCTCTTTCTTCTTGGGATGGGCTTGATTTCATGCTCAAAATTGATTTAGCTAAAGCTTTTGACAGAATTGAGTGGCATTTCATAGCATCGGCTCTTGAACGTAAAGGGCTTCATGCCCATTTCATAAATCTTTTCCATGCTTGCATATCTTCGTCGACTTTCTCAGTTATTATTAATGGACAATCTTTTGCTCGCTTTAAAAGTAGCGGAGGCATTAGACAAGGATGTCCCTTGTCTCCGTCGCTTTTTGTCTTTGCAGTGAACGAGCTTTCTTTGGCACTACAAGATGCACTTCACGCCAATCACCTATCAGGTATCTCTCTTGGACCGAACTGCTCCAATACATTCTTTGATGTTCGCAGATGATCTGCTAGTCTGTGGCAAAGCTAACATGCAGGAAGCATCTACCATATCTCACATTTTAAATCAATTATGCCAACACTCAGGGCAGGTTCCGAACTGGTCAAAATCTGGAATAATGTTTAGTAAAAAGGTTGGCTTGCAGGTTAAGTAGGATATCAAGCGAACCTTTCCAATCCCAGATATTGATACTAACACGATTCATTTGGGACATCCGCTCATTCTTCCTGCAAAAGACAGATCAGTAGCCTATAATTTTGTTTATGACAAATTTAAATCGAAGTTGAGTGCTTATAAAGCCAACAAGCTCTCGCATGCTGCAAGACTAACGTTTATTAAATCTATCTTTTCGTCTATACCCGTCTACTATATGTCCAATATTCTCTTTTCAAAAAAGTTTCTAACAAAGCTCACATCTATTATTAGAAACTTTTGGTGGACAGGAGTCAAGGAAGAACCGACTACTAAAAGTCTTTGTCTAAGAGCATGGGCTGACATTTGCATAGAAAAAAAGATTGGTGGTCTAGGTGTTAGAAACTTGTAGGCTATTAATCAAGGACTAATTCTTTCGGCGGCCTGGAGGTTAGCGAAAGAACCCCATAATCATCTTGCCCTCATCCTCAAATCAAAATACCACAGCGACACATCCATTTGGAGGGCAAAACAAAACATACCAAAATCTGCCTTCTGGACAGCAATTCTTAAGGTAAGACCTCTTTTAGTTTCAGCCTCTTTTTACCAAATAGTCGATGGCAGTAGCTCCATTTGGAGTTCCCCATGGTTTTCTCAATGGCAAAGTATTTATGACAATTTGATTATCCAAGAACCTCCTTTTGCTTACCCGGATGTTGTTAAGGACCTTTGGGTCCCCAGCCAGAAAACTTGGAATGTTCAACTTGTCAATTCTTTGTTCACTCCACAAACTGCTAATGCTATTCTGCAAACTGCTATTATTAATGCTCCTGGGCAGGATGTTCTTGTTTGGAAGCTAACCCCTGCAGGTGATTGTTCTTCGAAAAGTGCCTACAAACACTGCTTCAATAATCTTGTGTTGCCTACAAACCAACGACCAAAAGTTGTGCCTCCACATATTGTTGATCTTCTTAATCAGGTATGGCAAGAAAAACACATGGTGCCAAGGGTCCAAACTTTCGCTTGGAGGCTGCTTCGTCGAGCTCTACCCACTGGTAAGAGAGCAAGTAAATTTTCCAAACACATTGATGAAGAGTGCCCTAGATGTGGCAGCGCAGAGGATGAAATGCATATGCTATTCCTCTGCCCTTTCTCAAAAGCTGCCTGGTTCTCGTCTCCTTGGTTCATCAGAACGGAGGCCATTGCAGCACATAATTAGTCAGTTGCCCAAATGATTCAGGCTTTACTGTCTTTGGGGCATCCCCATATCAGACTCACAAGTTTATATACCTTTCTGTGGTGCTTATGGAAATCAAGAAACGATGCTCTTTTTCCAGGAAATTATGCCAACCTTCACAGGTATTTCCTGCTGCTAATGCAATTATGCAGAGAGCTAAGCTCGAGAATATGGTGTCCTCTGAAGATCATCGCTCTACCTGCTCTGCAGTACAACATCTGTCGACACAACAAGACCCATCTTCTGTTGCAGGCACTACCATTTTTTGCGATGCTGCTTGGAAAATCGAAAAGAACATGGAGTCAACACCGGCAGGCATAGGCATCATCATCACAACTGATTGCAATCAACACTACAAGCAGTTGCATGTTTCAGCCCTATCTCCACCAGCATCATCTCCTCTACAAGCTGAAGCTTTTGGCTTGCTTCTGGCGACCATGTTGGCTGAAAGGCTTAGCATACAAGAACCAAATTATTTCACAGATTGCTTGGCCTTGGCTTCGGAGGTAGCGGCTACATCCATCTTCAACACCAAAGGTCATTGGATCATCAGGCCCCTTCTTGCAGCTATTCAAGAATCATCAGCTTTCCAGAACAACAAAATCGCTCATGTCAATAGGTGCTACAATGTAAAGGCTCGCCATCAGGCTCAGCTAGCTCTCAAAATTCAGTCTAGACCTCTAGCTATTAGATGCTTATCTTCAAACTCAGGTCAATGTCCTGGCAAAGATGTTCTCCCGCTGTTAGGTGTGAGCCCCTTTTCACTTCTCTCTGTAAAGTGCTGCTAAATGAATACAATCCTTTCATGTTAAAAAAAATGAGACCGTGTGCACGAGCGGTTGTCTCCGGTGGCATAAGCCATGGACATGGTTAGAGATTTTGAATCCTAGATCCATGGGGAAAGTCCGCATATGTGCCCGTCACGATTAGGGCATTGCAGCAGCGACCTTTTGTTGGTGTGTGCTGCATTGTTGTTCATTGCTTTGGCTTAACCCCAAGTTGCCCCTTCGCGTGGAGTGCCGAATAAGCGCGTCGGCACTCCCATCCACGTCAGATTCCAAGGGCGGGACCGGCATGTTAGGGACTCTACGGTTAACTCCATCCTTAAATGCGACGCCTCGTATGCTCTAAGGTCGGTTACCGATAATGAAGCCACCGGTTCTCCATGCATAGACGCCGCTGTAAATGTGACGCCTCGGAGGCTCTGGGGCGAGTCGTCCCCGCCTATTTAGTGTGCCCACTTCATTCACCTCCGCTGCACTAGCCTCTCCACCACCGCCGCTCTTCTCACCTTTGTCGAACTTGCCTCTCCAAAACAATGATGTGCTGGCTAGCGAGGACGTACTCGATGCTAGGCTAGAAGGGCCACGCGCCGCCAGCGGCGTCACAACCACCACCACAATCAGAGCCGTCGCAGCCAAAGCATGTGGCCCACGGCAGCCCGACGCAGGGTTCGAGTTGCCGGACTTCAACTTTGATGACTCCGACAACTCCCAGTTCGACGAGTGGAGCGAGGCGATCATAGCATGTGCAGATGTCGAGGCGGCGAGGGAGGTGCCGCAGTGGGGCGAGGAGCAGCCGTTCTATGGCGACCCAGAGCAGGCCGCGATCTTGGCCTTCTTCAATGTGCAGCGCTTCCGGAGACTAGAGGAGGAAGAGTTGGAGTATATCAACGACGTCCACTTCGAGCACGCCGTCGAGATCTCGTGCTAGCGGGCGGCCACGGAGGAGGTAGATCGTCTCCCATATGGAGTCGAAACAGATCTGACCATCAACGACCGTGGAGTTGTTGCTTGGTGAAGAATGAGCCGCCGAATTTCATGACTCCAGTTTAGGCTAAACCCTAAACTCCAGCGTCCAGATTTCCCACAAATGGTGCTATTTTATTTGTTTTTATGGCGAGGACGGTGAGGCGAAGTGAAATCAAAAAATCTCGATTGTTTGATTGGACAGGTACATTTCGTACAATGATGAAGAAAAATGTGACACGAGAGCCACATGTGGAAGAAGTGGAGGCTTCTGGTGGAAAGAAAATGAATGAATGAACGATACTCTTTTCCAAGAAGCAATGCGGGCGGTACATTGCTAGCGTACAAGAACGGGTGTCGCCCCCACACCGTCACTCAATGATAGCGGTCGCTCTGGAGCCTAGCGTCGACGCCCACAGGCCCTGCGAGAAAGAATCGTTTTTTCCCTTCTCCCCTGGATAAAAAACGTTTCTTTGGGTGCCACCTCCCCCAATTTCCAACTCCTTCCGTGGCGGCACCGCCGTGGCCCGACGGGATTGGAGCCACCGGAACAAGATACTTTGCTCGCTGCTCTCCCCTTCTTCCTCCTCCTCACTACTCCCCGCCGGCACAGTCGGGAGCTCACAATTCCGCAGCCACACCACCGGCGCCGGCGTAGGCGGAGCGGGGGTCGAAAAGTTCCATCCGAGACAAGATGCCGCCCCCGCGGCGGCCGACCACCACCACCGCCGCCCTCCCCGCACCACGCAAGGTCCCGCTGCGCTCCCTCCTGCGCGCCGCCTCGGTGGCCTGCGGGGTGCAGTTCGGGTGGGCGCTGCAGCTCTCGCTGCTGACCCCCTACGTGCAGGAGCTGGGCATCCCGCACGCCTTCGCCTCCCTGGTCTGGCTCTGCGGCCCGCTCTCCGGCCTGCTGGTGCAGCCCCTCATCGGCCACCTCTCCGACCGCATCGCGCCCGCCGACTCCCCGCTCGGCCGCCGCCGCCCCTTCATCGCCGCGGGCGCCGCCTCCATCGCCTTCTCCGTGCTCACCGTCGGCTTCTCGGCCGATCTGGGGCGGCTGTTCGGGGACAACATCCGCCCGGGGTCGACCAGGTACGGCGCGATTATCGTCTACATGATCGGCTTCTGGCTGCTGGATGTCGGCAACAACGCCACCCAGGGGCCCTGCAGGGCCTTCCTCGCCGACCTCACCGGTAATTCCATTGCTCGATTGCTTCGATTTCCTTGCTTCGATTCCTTGCTCAATTGCTTTAACTCTGATCTGTTCAAGATTGCTTCTTAGCTTCCAATTCTTTCTTTTTTTTGCGAATATTAGCTTCCAATTCTGCTAGTAATTTGTTACCTCAAGCAAGCAAAAGGGAAAGTGTAGATGAACTCATCGGTTACAAAAAATTGGGGTTCGAAATTTTGCTAGACGGCGAGGGGTCACATGCGAAAAAAATCTATTTTGTTTTAGCCTCTCGGTGTATTTACGTGTGGCAACTGCACAACAGAGGAAGACCATGTTAAAGAAAACAGAGAAAATTAGCAATTTGAAGGTGTCGCTTTCCCCTTTAGGCTAGGAAAGATTCTACCTCCGATGCTGATCTTGGTCGGCACTTGATTTTCTAGTCTCTCATTATTGCCAGCTGCCCCGTATGTTTCTAGCAGCCCAGCCAGCAACACACACACTACCTAGCCAAACCAAATATAACGACGTGGCACTCCATCACAGCGATGCAATCTTTCAATAATCGCATGGTTGGTGCAAATGTCGCCACCAGATCCTGTCCTTTCCCTAAGCTGCCACTTCATTTATTTTACTTTTTTTATGTATGGGAGTGATGATGAAATATGAGGGGAGCTCTATTCAATTCAAGAGATCGATCGCTTTCGGATCGAGCTAGATATTTAAGCATTATGCATTATTGCGAAAATTCCGAACCGTAGGAACCACGACAGCATCTTTTGTTTTGTCAGTAGCAATGCAGCATTCTTTGAGGGTCTGCATGCTTGGTTGCTTAATAGTAATTGCCAATCATGTGTGTGGCTGTGGTCTTCAGATCTGCTTTTCACTCTATCACCACGTGTGAATGTGTTGCCCACATTACACCGATGAGATGTGCTTCTTGTAGTTAACACAGTTCTTTGTGTAAAAATGCATTTAGTTTATGTGGTAATGATTGACGGAGCTTGACTTTATGGATCGGTCGCTCTCAGGTTCAGCAGGCTAGGTAGATGTTTAAGCACTACTCTCCTTAAGTTTTTGTGATTTCCAAATCATAGGAACGACGACAGCATCTTTTGTTTTGGCAGTAGCAATGTAGCATTCTTTGCGGGCCTGCTTGCTTGCTTGGTTAACACTTAATTGCCAGTCATGTGTGTGGCTGTGGTCTTCAGATCTGCCTTTTGCTCTATCAACACGTGCGAATGTGATGCCACACATTACACTGATGAGATGTGCTCGTTGTGGCCACACATATTCTTTGTTTAAAAATGCATTTATTTTAACTGGGATTGATCAATAGAGCTGGACCCAATTGATCAGTCGCTCTCGGGTTCAGCAGGTCAGGTAGATGTTTAAGCACTACTCTCCTTAAGTGTTCGTGATTTTTGAATCATACGAGCGGCAGCATCTTTTTCTTCCTCAGCAGACGGATAGTATTCCTTCATTGGAGGGGCCCTGCTTGCTTGCTCAATAATTGCTAGGCTGCCAAATGCTTGTGTTTGTGACTCTATTCTCCCAATTTGCCTTTTGCTCTATCATCATCAGGTGTGAATGTGATGCAAGGCATTGTATTTAAGCATTACTACTAATACTCTTCCAGATATTATTGTGAATTTTTTAATCATACGAACGACGACATCTTTTGTTTTTTGTCAGTAGCCAGGTAGTATTCTTTTGCTTACATTATGGAACAGAGGGAGTAATTGCCAA
The DNA here is from genome assembly GCF_022539505.1 of Lolium rigidum. Lineage (NCBI taxonomy): Eukaryota > Viridiplantae > Streptophyta > Magnoliopsida > Poales > Poaceae > Lolium > Lolium rigidum. Next base: position 30,193,845 of record NC_061512.1, read on the forward strand.
TGTTGTGTGGCTGTGGTGGTCTCCGAAATTTCCTTTTGCTACATCATGGACTGTGAATGTGATGCCAGGCATTGCACTGATGAGATTGGGGATGTGCTTGCTATGGCTACACAAATTTTTGGCTATAAATTATATATCGGAAATTATTGTTACTTCTCTCACTCTGTTTAGGAAAATGCATATATTGTGCTCATCTGAGCTTGTGGGTCTTTCTCAAATATTCTGATTGTTTCTTGACGTGCAATTATATTCACCCACTTGAAAAACTTCAACTGTTATCTGTATTATGTCCATTTCTGCAGGATGAACACAAATGTTAAATTATTGCAACCAGCATCCATGTTATATGTTAGCATTCCGCACCTCAAACCTAACTCATTTCTTACTGACTGACTGATCCTTTTCCGCTGCAGAGAATGACCCGAGGAGGACTCGGATCGCCAACGCCTATTTCTCGCTCTTCATGGCCCTGGGGAACATCCTCGGGTATGCCACCGGAGCGTACAGCGGCTGGTACAAGATATTTCCCTTCACCATCACCGAGTCATGTGGCGTAAGCTGTGCCAACCTCAAGTCTGCGTTCCTGCTAGACATCATCATCCTGGCAATTACGACATACGTCACCGTGGTAACGGTGCAAGACAACCCGACATTCGGGAGCGATGAAGCAGCGCCACCTCTGAGCAGCCATGAAGAGGAGGCTTTCCTCTTCGAGCTCTTCGGGTCATTCAAGTACTTCACGATGCCTGTCTGGATGGTCCTGATCGTCACTTCCCTCACCTGGATCGGGTGGTTCCCGTTCATCCTCTTCGATACCGACTGGATGGGCCGGGAAATCTACCGAGGGAGCCCGGAGATCGTCGCCGACACCCAGAAGTACCATGATGGTGTGAGAATGGGTTCCTTTGGCCTCATGCTCAATTCAGTCCTTCTCGGGATCACGTCGGTCGTGACGGAGAAGCTGTGCAGGAAGTGGGGGGCTGGGCTCGTATGGGGTGTTTCCAATATTATCATGGCTCTCTGCTTTGTGGCGATGCTCGTTATAACGTACGTGGCGCAGAATTTGGACTATGGACCTAGCGGAGCACCTCCGACCGGCATCGTTGTTGCTTCCCTCACAGTTTTCACGATTCTGGGAGCACCCTTGTCGGTCAGTATTCATTCACCAGTATAGTTTTTCTTTCGGTTTGCTCATATGTTGTTATTCATCTCTGTATTGATTCATGTTTTTGGCTATTGCAGATCACGTACAGTATACCATACGCGATGGCTACGAGCCGTGTTGAGAATCTTGGGCTTGGCCAGGGTAATTTACTTTTTGAGTGAACCATTTGACTATTTATCATCTTGGGTTTGTGTTCTTACTTAGTCCCCTTTCTTTTTTCCCACAGGTCTAGCAATGGGTATTCTCAATTTATCTATCGTCATACCACAGGTATTGGCTTGTTTATTATTTTGTTTGCTTTCAAATACGGTTCATTTATTCCAAACTTCACTACTTGTTGAGAAAAAAAAGAAGGGGGAAACGCAATCAGAAGTAGTAACAAGTAGCCTTAGACCATGCTAATGGAAAGATGGCACACTAGACTACTTCATTTTGAAATGTATCTGATCGAGCTTCTGGAACCTAATCAATTCAATCTAATAGCTAGTTGACCCATCTCAACTATACATCAAAACTAAAAACTATTACCTCCGTTCCAAAATACTAGGGTTTTTAGAAAGCTGAACTTTTTACAAGTCTTATATTTTGGAACGGTGGTAGTAGTAGTAGTAATTACAGCATCCCAATCTATTAACCAGTTAAGACCAACAGGATACGGAAACACCTGCATTATGGACGATTGGGTGCTTGATTTATCCTAAAATTCTTGAGAGCTGCTTCAGCATAACTGAACCCTGAAATTTGTATTGTCACCTCGTGCAGATCATCGTGTCACTGGGCAGTGGGCCATGGGACTCGCTTTTTGGCGGAGGGAACGCGCCATCGTTTTGGGTGGCGGCCGCCGCGTCCTTCATTGGCGGGCTGGTGGCCATCCTGGGTCTCCCCCGAGCCCGCATTGCGCCAAAGAAGAGAAGCCAGCGATGATGATCGGAGTACATTGTTTCAGGTTGTCTGTATATCCTGGCTCTAAGTTAAGTTGCAAGTTGCAACCATTCTTTGCTCTATCATCCAGTTGATTAGGCATGGGTATCTGTCTGTATATCGGTTCGATGGGGAAAGAAGTACAGCTCTGGAATCTGATCTTGTTTTCCTTCCTCCATCAGCTGTTGTTTTTTTCGCGTCTCCGTGTCAAACATGGTCGGTTGTATCTTGTTGTATGTTGGATTTTTATGGTTTTGTCGGAGATGGTGGGTGAATGAATGAATAAAAAGTCGGCAGGGTTTTGCTTCAGGTCATCCTGGCATTGCTGATCTCCTTATCACTTGGTCTTTGAATGAATCGCAATTTTAATTTTAGAGCAAGAATGTAGATTTTAATAGGTAATAATATTTTTTGTTGCATTTGGTTCATTTTGCAGTGATAAAGGTGGCACCGAACATGCAGTGGCGACTGAATAGCATTTGGTTTTGTGTAAGAAAGAACATCTATCTGAGTGGGGCGTTTTAAAGCACAGGGGACATGGAAGTTTTAATGGCACTTGAAAGTTCCGAAAAATTCAAAATACTAGATGCAGACAAAGTTGTACTGTACCAACGTGAGAAAAGTCCCAACTCAAAATACCTTGTATTCTAGGAGGCGCAAAAATTACAAAATCTGACATCCGAAGTAGCAAATGATGAAAATTTTTGAACCTGTAAATTATGTTATTTTTGTTACGTCTAGAATATAAAGTATTTGGATTTGCGATTGCACCTAGGGTGCATAATTATTTTACATCATAATTATGTTGGCAGGGTACATAATTATGTTAACTTAGCACTGCGCATCATTGTTTCAGCGATGATGATCAGAGTACATTGCGCATCGTTATGTTGGTAGAGTACATAATTATTTACACCTACGATTGTTTTTTATATATAAAATGAAACTTCGAAATGCTATTATGAGAGCAACTCCATGTCAGGGGAGCTCCCAAGCGAATTTAGGCATCTAAGGGCATCTCCAACCGGGCGACCCATCCCGCGCCCGCGCGTCCGGATGGGTCCAAACGGACAAAAACCCGGCCCAGCGCGGGGACGCACCGCATAAACGGACGGCCGCGGCGTCCGGGACGACCCAAACTCGGCCCAAATCTTGGACGAGTTTGCGTGGCCGCGGACGCAAAAGGCTGGTCGCTCGCGTCCTCCCTTGTCCGCCCCTGGCCCGCCTGTCTGCCTCCCAAAACACAAGTCCGCCGCACACATCTCCCCACCGCTCCGCCGCCACCCACGGACCGGCGATTTGGGAGCGCGTCGACGCCGGCCATCGTCGTCGAGACGCCGGCAAGCGGGACGGAAGCAGAGGTCGAGGCCCCGCGCTGCTTTCGCCGCGTCGTAGCAGAGTCGGAGGACGCCGCCGCCGGCGCTGTTGTCCTCTCACCGTCGCGACACCTCCCGCCGTTCGCAGCTGCGCCGTTTCCGCCGGAGGTGAGCTCTCCTGCCCGTGTTTCCAGACCGCAAGTCGGCTGAGACGGCCATGCCTGCAGGTCCCTACGGAAGCATTTCGATCGCCTCCGCCTGCGAGGTGTTCGTTGAAATGCTCGAACTCAAATGTGTCCCTTTTCAGATCATGGTGGACAGCGACGACGAATACTACTTCAAGAACTTCATCGACACGTCGTCAGAAGAGGAGTCCGACGACGAATTTTTCACGGATGCTGCGCTGCTCATCCACGAGCACATTGTCTCGCAGATTCCCGTGCACCGGGGGTCCTTGCCGGGCCGCGCGGCCGCCTTGGACCACGAAAGAGAACGCGGCCACGACCAGCTCTACAGAGACTACTTCCAACCGAAGGCAATTTTCGGGCCGCCATTGTTTCGCCGTCGTTTTCGGATGACCAGGCCGCTGTTCCGCCGGATAATGGATGGCGTGAAGATCTACGACGACTACTTCCGTGCGAAAGTGGATGCACTTGGCAAGGTAGGCCTCTCTTCGTACCGAAATGCACGGCAGCGATTAGGATGCTCGCATATGGCGTTGCCGGTGATTTCGTAGATGAGTACACGCGCATGAGTGAGTCAACCGCCCGGAATCGATGTACAGTGTTCTGCGGAGCGCGTGATCGGTTCGTTCGGAGAACAGTACCTCCGGCAACCTAATGCAGAGGACACAGCTCGTCTGTTGTCGATCAACGCTGCCGGGGTTTCCTGGGATGCTTGGCGAGCATAGACCGCATGCACTCGGGAGTGGAAGAACTGCCCCTTTGGTTGGCAGGGGGCATACGACGGCCATTCCGAGGGGTGCACAGTCATTCTTGAAGCTGTTGCTTCCCATGACACATGGATTTGGCACTCATTCTTCGGAATGGCTGGCTCGCACAATGACATCAATGTGCTGCAGCGCTCTCCGGTGTTTGATAGGCTAGCATACGGTCAGTCCCCTGATGTGGATTTTGAGATCAATGGCCACCACTACACAAAGGGGTACTACCTTGCTGATGGTATCTATCCACCTTGGGCTACACTCGTGAAGACAATCCGAAACCCCACCTCAGAGCAGGAGGCAAGGTTTGCCAAAGAGCAGGAGGCAGCCCGGAAAGATGTGGAGCGGGCGTTTGGCATCCTCCAAGCTCGTTGGGCTATCGTCAGACACCCTGCCAGAGCCTGGGATGTGCAAACTCTGTGGGAGGTGATGACCGCTTGTGTAATCATGCATAACATGATTGTTGAGGTAGAGCGGGATGATTCACTCTTTGATAATGACTGGGAAGGCCAAGGAGAGTTGGTTACTCCTCAAGGTGGTCCGGCATCATTCCAGGACATTCTTCATGTGCACCATGAAATTAGAGATCTGGCTGTACACAACCAGCTTCAGGCTGATTTGGTCGAGCACATGTGGCAGCATGTAGGCAGCAATGCTGCAAACAACAATGATGAAGGAAATCCTGAAGCCTAGAGCATTTGTATCGTTTTTTCATTTTATTTGAATAATACTTTATCCTTGATTACATGGACTATGTAATGTGTAATACATTTTGAGCATTTGAACTATTTTATATATTTTATATAATACGTTTTTGCGTTTTTCTAGTGAATTTACAAGAAAAACATACCATAGGGCAACGCGACCCAAATCCCGCGTTGGGCGCAGCGCGCGACCCAAACGGACGCGCGGACGCGGGGCGACGTCCGCTCGGCCACGCAAACAGCCCAAAATGGACGGCCCAGCGCGTCCGTTTGGGTCGCCCGGTTGGAGATGCCCTAAGGTCTCTGTGTGTTTGTCTCGCTCCTGCAGTCCTACAAAAAAATGGGCACCAGCTGCTGTGGTGGTGGTACTCGCGGAGCTGAGCTGCTGCCTATTGCCGCTATTCGTCCAATCATAGTAAATAATTTTATGGTGTGTACATGACAGACTCCAGATAATAATGTGCTGAAGGGCAAACTGATTTCATTTTCTATCTGCAGATAGATGCATCTCATGGCAGAGTTTACATTCATGGTGAGTTCGGTACGCATTAAACCAAAGTTACAATACGCCTGACATTCCTAAGAGACCAAGCATATGAGGAGCACTAGATACATATTACATATGAATTCTACATCCTTTTTCTTTCTTAACAGCTAAACAAAAAGCAGTAATAAGTAAATGTAGCCTGCAGCAGCTGATCAATGAAGACGAAATTTACATCAATGGGATGGGGGGTGGACGGTTTGATGGGTGTTGGTCAGCAACAGACGACAGGAGGACTGGATAAACAGAGCCCCCTACTAGTAGGATGCATAATTGCATAGCTCCTCAGGCTCTGGTCCGGCACACTACGCCACCGTCCGCCCATAGCAAATTCCAGCAAGGTAGAGGTTCTTGGCCCATTTGTCCTGCAACAACATCGGCGGCAAACTAAGCAACAACCTCTTTGACTCCCTGACAACGGATAATCAGGATGGGTTACCTTGACGTGCGCGCTGGGGAACTGCGACGTTCGCAGGGTCTCCTGCGTCTCGTCCCTCGGCCGGCGCCGCGGCATACTCAGGATCAGGGCCGACTGGTCCATCGTGGCCGCCATCGATGTGATTCGGTACCCGTTGTCCCACCGCCTGTGAACGCCCTCGCTCGGGTACAGAAAGTCCAGCTCAACCACCTGCAAGCAAGGGGGTTACATACAATATTACAAGTCAATCGACTCTTAAGATACACCACCCAGACAGACATCTTGGATCTCTTCATGGACTTAAGCATTTGGTAGGAGCATCTGACCTGGTCGGAGAATCCAGCGTTGCGCGACATGACTATAGCCCATCGACTGCCCGAGGTCGCCATCGATGTGACGTAGAAGCCTTCCTTCCACTTCTTGTTTATCCATTTGAATGGGAAAGAGTCGCTCACTTTGTAAGACTGCTGTGTGTACGGTGTGCCTGCCAATATAAGGCTCTGTTCAGATAGAAGGCACTACTGATTCATATGGCTATGGTAATACTGTGAACAACTAGACAGCTAGCAATGAATATTATGCAGAAGGAAGGAAGCAATTGATGGACCACAACAAACATGCTGTTTTCCAACATAAGAGATAGCTAGCAAAGAAAAAACAGAAAGCACAAAAATACACATAAATACCTTTCGACATCACCACAAGAGAGCTTCCATTATTCGAGCCAGCGACAGAACTGATATAGAAATTCTTCTCCCACTGTTCCATGATCCAGTCCTGCTTTTTAGGATGAAAATGAGGGGCAAGTACATAGCATAAACTACTACATGAGGAACAGATGGCAAGTTTCTACCTTGTGGAGGAAGTGTGGAGACATTTGATAGACTTGGTCCGTGAAGCCAGTTCCAGCATCCATAATGACTGCCCAGAGATCAACACATGATGATACTGAACTTATCAGCAGACCATCCTCAATTCCTTTCTCCACATGTGGCTCTAGCCTCGTGTCAGCCACGTTATAGTGGTACCTATCACAGGGGAAACTTAATCAGCCTATGCACAAGTGAATGGATACAAGCAATCAAAGAAAACACTATAGATTGCCAGCATAGTTCAGTTCCTAGCAAAGATTGTAAAGTTTCTCCCATTCATGCTTGAGTTTCCCTAACAAAGTATAAACAAACTACAGGCAACCCTTCAGATGGAAATATATGGGATGTGTGGCACATGAGGTTCAAAGGTTTTGCGGTATCAAGGCAACTTTTTGTTAGACCTACAATCAACATACTGACATAACAACGCTGCTACGCTCGATGTGACACAGCATATCAGGGAGCCAGCAGATAGATGTCAAACAAAATATCCTGAGACAATTCTTTGGGTTTCACTAAAACAAAATAACAATCTGCGGTATCAAGGCAACTTTTTTATCGGACCTACAATCAACATACTGACATAACACTGCTACGCTCGATGGATACTGCATATCAGGGAGCCAACAGATAGATGTCAAATAAAATATCCTGAGACATTCTTTGGGTTCCACTAAAACAAAGTAACAAGCACACACTCCGATTCTCTGCATCATGCAGCGAAAAAAGTACAGAAAACCATGGGCTTTTTCAATTCTACAGTAGAGAAAAGTTTCCTTCAGAATCAGCACTGTACCTCTGTTTCATGGGTGATCGAGAATTATATACCGAAATCCACTGTGTTGCTGGGACACCTACGCGAATCTTCTTTTTTGCACTGCCATCGTCATCTTCATTACCCAGCCTAGCACGCTTCTGCCCTACCTGCAGGAGAACATGCCCATAAGAAAGAACGTATAAACACATGCAGCTAAACGGTTTTCAGGTTCATTTCATAACTCGAAAATCTGTGCAATACCCTAACCGAACCTTTTGGGCTCCATCCGTATTGATTGGTCTGATGGAAGGGTTAGGTCCAATTAAACTATCAAACAAAGAAATCAGCTTGGGGTAGTTTGGTTCCTCATCAAACTTCATGTTGACTACCGTCTCAAGAAACTGCTTGAAAGGCTGGGGGCAGATACCGCAAAGGAGCTCAGGTGAGATGCTCATCTTTCTCTTGCAGACCAGAAATGATTTGTTATCACCCTACATACACAGTCAAATATACACACAAAATATGAAATTCTCAACAGCATGATACAAAAATGATGTGGAATGGTAAAAACCGAATTAAGCAATACCTGGTATCCTTGCCATGGCAACCTGCCCCGATGAAGAAATACTAGCGTATAAGCCAGTGATTCCAAGTCATCTCTCCTACTTGCAGTTCTTCCTAGATGCGCATGGGCACTAGCGTATCTGACTGTTCCTCTAAATTACGAATGCGAGATTCAGATCATTTGCAGACATATAAGGTTATATTGAGCTGACAAATTTAGAAAATGAAACAGACCTGAAGGCATCCGGACGTTGATCATAATCAACATGCGCTCCAGTACTTAGATCTTTCCACTTCGTTGCTGCCAAATGGAAAAATCTTAACTGATTGAAAGTTCCAAACACAAAGCAATATGGAACAACACTGAAGGACTTAAGGGGTCAAAATTATCAAGTTGGTATAATCAAAACTACCAGTATTCGAGCAATAGTGCTCTAACAGAAAAATAGGCGCTTTCACCTCTGCAGCGTAAAACCATGAACTAACAACAGTCTGATTAAAGAGGTTTTCTTAATTGCTTACCTAATCCAAGATCTACAAGAAAAAGTTTCTTTTCTTGGGGAGTTCCTGGCTGACCGAGAAGGAAGTTCTCAGGTTTCACATCTCCATGTACATATCTGAAAGAAAAATCCAGAACCATCATGAGAAAAAGAGAAAACGCCTAATGCATTAAACATAACTAAACTTCAGATGCCTGCTTACCCTTTAGAATGCATGCTTTCCAGGATAGAAATGGACTCTACAGCGATACAGGCTACCATTTCCGATGACATGCTGAAAGTTTTGGACACAAGTTAGAAAACCAGGAAGCAACAAGGTAAAGTGCATGTTGCTTATTACAAATCTTGACATGAACATAGTTTTGCTGTTCCAGAAAAGATAGCAATTCCAAATGTAAGCATAAGTGCAGGATAAAAAAAATATGATCGAGTGTGGAAAGAAATAGCCGACTTGGCCCTTCAACTAAGACTGTTCGTGTACATGTCTAAATTATAACCAGTTTCTTTCCTCACATGCAACACAAGACCTGTTTAGTCAGAGGATGTATTGGGTGCATGGAAAACGGTAATTTATGCTCCAAACAACTTGGCTACAGCAAACCCAACTGTTATATTTCTGAAAAGATATGGTATATCAAGCAAGCAGATATCCATGACGCTATGGTTGTATGTTTTGAAAGAGCGGTTTCCCAGAGAAGTAGCCGATATGAAAACAGTTTATGTGATTACAGCCGGAAACACACAAGTCCACCTAAGCTGACAAGAAGAATAACAGAATAGAGCAACTCACGATTGCCCTGAGGAATTCCACGAATCCCACAAGCTAGGCCCCAGCATATCCATAATCTGCAGTTTCACAAATAAGGATAAAGCAAAATGTTCTGTTCCCAGGATCCAGCAAGGTTAATGGAAAGGGCAAGGATTCATACCATCACGTAGTAGTCGCCCTGCCGCCCTTTATAATGCACCTTGGGCACACCATGGGTACCTCCTAGAGCACTGGCATAGGAAACCATAAACGTCATGACAAGATCAAAGCGAAGCATGAACCTATACCAAGGAACGGTGACAGAGTGCAGCACTTACGAATAGACATGCCACTCGTACGGAGGCCCATAGTTGCATCCCTTGCTTGTATTGTGCTCGAATTTTATCGCAACCTACAAAAGGAGGTTCTATGTAAGAACCAAGAAACAACGAGAACAGACGCCAAAGTTTTTTTTGTTGTGGAACAGAACGGTTTGGTGTCTTAAGAAAGCATGAAACAGATACCTCTTGAGCGCTGGCGCCTGTCGACCGTCCGCTTCCGCCAGTTAAACGCCGGCCGACAAAAACATGGCCGAATCCACCTTTGCCCAGCTTCCTCTCCACCCTGTACTCGGGAGACCCTCCTATCTGGACCTGGTAAGGGGAAAGGCAGTGTTAATTGGCATCCACATGTGTATGTACGGTTCGTCAAACCCTCACAGAATGCTGCTTTAAATTCTGCATCATTTCTACTTTGCAAATGAAGGTTGGGGGATAAGTTGTTCACATAATTGTGTTGTACTCATCACTCCCAGTAGGTTAGGATGTGCATCCGTTGTAACAGGTGCATGCCGCAATGCTGCATCACAAGCCGCGCTGAAGGTGGTGAAACAGGGGCAAGGTGAACGTGAGGGACAGACACCTTGGGTGGTTGGTCTCTAAGCAAGCAGGCTGGTTTTTGTGAGCAAGTGAGAAAGAAAGAAAGAGGAAAAACATTGACTTGTGGATGGGGTAAACTGGGGCTGGCATCCCTGCGCATGCCGATTCTTGCTACTCCCCCAATAACTTGTCTCAGATCTGCTCGATGGATGCGAAATGGGAGGGGTGGGGAGGAGGTGTTACCGTCTCGGGGAACGGGGCGGTGTTGCCCTCCTCGTCGTCGTTGCCGGCGGCGGCGTTGTTGGCGCTGACTCCGCCGCTGTCAGCCATCTCCTCCTCCTTGATGGGGGGTGGGGGGTGCTGCTGCACGTCGTCGGGCTCCTGCTGGGCGGCGGCGGCAGCGGCGGCGGCGGCGGCTCTGGTCACGCGAGGGGGGAGGCGCGCGACGGGGGTGACGCGGCGGCCGCGACCCATCGGACCATGGTCTACCTACCGATTCCTCTCCGCCGCCGAGCTCGCGATCGATCCACTGAGCCCAGCGAGCGAGCTGCGTCCTCCTCTTCTAGGGTTTCCTTTTTTTCTTTGTTCACGAGTTGATTTTTTCAGGGAGAGAGGGAGAGCTCCTTTTCTTTCTTCCTGATTTCATTCACTGGGTGAGTAGGAGTGAAGAGGTACTGCTCCGTTTTTGTTCTCCTTTCTTGCATGATGAGAAATACTACTAGCAAAACCTAAAATAAAATTTCAAATAATTTAATGTGTTTGTCTTTGCCTATCGACGGTACCTCGAAGGAGGGATCCTCACGAGAGGGAGAAGAAGTAGGGGCCATTGGGCGGAGAGTCCTGGGGATGATGGTACGCGAGTTACCCAGCTTCGGAACACCTGCACGATGACAGGTCTACTGCTGCTTGTTTGGTATTATCTGGGCGATTTCGCGTTGTTACAATGAGTTGTGGTTGTGCCTCTAGAGCTCCCAGGATCCGGCTTATAAAGGCGCTCGGATCTAGGGTTTACACGGAGAGTCCTAACCGGAATACAAGATGCCTAACTACGGAATATACATTGCCGTGCACGTCAAGGATCCACCTTTTCTTACTCGCCGTAGTGGATCCGGATACTTCATGTGCCTTCACGGATCCGACTTCTGCATAGGTCGGTTGAGATCCGGCACCTGTTCCTGGGCTGGACATCATCCATCTTCTATCAACAGCAACTGGGTCGCCCGATGGGCCATATGCCACCATCACAATCTGTGGGCCACCCGGGCTTGCCGGATCTCGACCACATCGTTGATATACCCATAAAGTATACCCACAACAGTAGCCCCCAAGTTCTCCGAGATTCATCATTCCTCCATCTAGCTTGGTCTAGATCCGAAGAGAATCTTGAAGAGCTTCCAAAACTTCCTTGTTTCTGACTTCAATCAACCGGAAATCATTCATTCTTCTGTAACAGTGATTTAGCAGATTTTTCGCCCACGTCGCGCGCAACTTCCTTCTTTCCCGCGCTAAATTTTCGGAGATGCGAATTTTCAGCCGGAAATTTCGGTAGCGTGCAGTTAGGTCACCACTGCGTTGTTTTCACCGCTTTGACCTAAGACACGTGACGGTCATCCAATGGCGCGACCGTTCCGTTTCCACCGTTGGATCTGGCTCATGAATCTCCGTGCAGGGTCTATAAATACCCCTCGCGTTCGGTAAGTTTCACTTTTCACCGCATTCACCACTTCTTCTCCTACCTCGTGTTAGTGCCGCCCGTTAGATCTCATCTCCGGCGAGCTTCTTCCCGGGAAACTTCGTCCACCGCCGCTCCAAAGCCGCCCTCGACCCGAGCTTCGCACGGTTGATCGGGAATTCGCATCCGCCGCCGATTCGTGGTCATCCGGAGCTCCGTGCGCCAAGTCCGTCGACCTCAACCTCGTCGGCGCAACGGGAAACCACCACACCATTGTCGGTAAGTTCGCCGGACCCATAGAAGAAAACCTAGCTTAGCTAGTTTAGTTCCGGCTACTCAAACTATTTCACCATACGCATGCAGCCGGAAATATGTCCACTAATTCACCTAAATGCACTGGTAGTTCTTCGAGTAGTCCAGAACCGAGCTCACCAGAACCAAGTTTTTTGGAACCTTTAGCTTTCCTACCACCGCACATTTCCGATACCAGTTTGGCTCAACCTTTCTCCGCCTCTTCCAGCAACGCATTAGGCCAGATCCCAACTCTTCAAGAAATCCAAGAAGAACTTGAAGGACAAGCAAGGATGGCCGCAAAAGTACTGGAAGTAGAGCAGAAAAAAGGATCCAAGGCCCAGAACCGAGAAGGTGAAAAGGGTCAATGGTGGCCATGTGAAGTAACAGATTCGGAACTCAGAGCTTTCCAGAAGGAGGGCCAGATTGCTCCGGATTGGAGCTTCATGAAAGATTCCATCACCCCCAAGCCGGATCCAGACGAACGCGTCTTCACCAAGGCCTGGGTGGAGCGCGGCATGTCACTTCCCTGCTCCGAGTTCCTCCTCTCCGTACTCTCCACATACGGCCTCCAACCACACAACATATGCCCCAACTCCTACCTCCTCCTCTCAAACTTCGTGACGCTCTGCAAAGGGCATCTCGGAATCCGCCCCGACATCCTTCTGTGGCAGTTCTTCTTCCGCGTCAAGAAGGATACCAAGGACAAGGTGATGGTCAACTGCGGAACCATGACCTTCATGCTCCGCCCTCGGAGGATGTACCCGCCTTATTAATCGCACGAGTCTGTCTGGTACTGGAATGCCGGATGGTTCTATGTAAAGAACATCGCGGTTTCGGACGTCCATGAGGGGCTTCCCAAGTTCATCAACAAGCCCCCGGAGGAGTCAGCTGGAGCTTCATCCCCGCCCTTGCTCAGTTCCCGGAACTGGACAAGGCCGCGCGGAGAATTTCCTGGTTGGTCCACGACGGTTTAACCGGAATGGACCTAACCCTTAGTTGGTTCAGTCGTCGGATCCAGCCGCTCAAATACAATAAGCAGCTGATCTGTGAATACACCGGGGTTGAAGACCAGCTCCGAGTCACCCGCGACAACCTGCCGACGGATTCTCTGAACAAGAGGATTCGAACGCTTGTGAAGATTCTCCGGGGCCAAGAGGTTTCGGAGATCTGCAAAGATATCTTCACCGACAACAAGTGTCCTCCGGTACGTATTCGTACTTTAGTCATTTTAACTTCTCATTTTTTATGTGTTCTAACTTTTCCATGTTTTCCTCTTCAGCTCAGTACTTTGGCGGAGGAAAATCTCAGGAACATGATCCAAGTACCTGCCAGCGCCGAAGCGGCGGAGGAGGATCCGGAGGACGACGAGGAGGAGGAGGAGCAAGTGCCGAAGAAGGTCGCTCCCCGAACCACCAAGCGTCCCCGCGCCAAGGTTTCCGGCTCCGAAGCCGGAGCCAGCAGCGAGGCCTCCGCCAAAAAGGCCAAGACAAAGCCACCGCCACCTCTCAACTCCAAGAATGCGGAGCGCGAGCGCCTCAAACTGTTGGCCACAACAGGGAAAGGGTCACGCCCGCAAATCCCCGGCGCCACGTAAGTATCCGGAAGCACATGTTACTAATTGCATAATTTTGTTACTTATATCTTTCCTTTGCTTGTTACAGGAGCCATAAAATCCCGGCTTCACGGGCTAACACCCAGAAGCCCATTACCAAGTATTTGAGGACGTCTCCGGTCGTGCCTCCGATTACCCAAACACCACCAAGCACCTCCAACCCAGCTCCCAACTCGTCTCCGCCTCAAGCCTAGCCTTCCCCCGACCCAGCTGCCCAAGCTCAACCGGAAATCATTCTTGTGAGCAGCGATAAGGTAGGCGGAAGCTGTTCCGCTACGAAGCGGGCGGCTCCGGAGGAGCCTCAGGACAAGATCCTGGAAGAGGCGGAAGTAAACTCTCACGACAAGGCTGAAGCTCCGACTAAGGATGCCGTCACTTTTCCGGCCAACTTCGGGGACCCATCAAACCTGTACTCCACTCCGAAGGCTTATTCACATAAGTTGTTCCACAAGCTGACGGAGGCGGAAAAGTGGGAGCTGGAGCAGTACCTGCTGAACTCCATGATGAGCAACACATGGAGCAAGGCTGATGTTGATTCTTCTGAGATTCAACTCCACAAGAAGGAGATCGGAGACTTCTTCGACCAGCTGCTTGTCAAGCGCAAGGGAAACCAATATTCCCAGTAGCCCACAAGTATCTAGGCGGAAACTAGCAGTAGTTAGCACCTTGATACTTTGAGTAAACTAAACTGGAAATTTTTAAAGTGTCGTGGTAACCCCCAAGCATCATGGCGGAAATTTTCCGGCAATGATGCTTCGAAAGAATCTACACATAAAGACTAAATGCATTCGGAAACTTATCCGAGCTCCGACTTTTACAGGAACAACAGGCGCTGCATTATGAACTGTACAAGAACATCTCCCTTCAGCGCCGCGTTACCTTGAGCCAGGCGGAAGATATCCAAGTGGCCAAAGAAAAAATTGCAGAACTAGAAAAACAGCTGGCGAAAGCCCAAGGTATGTGTCCGACCAAGCTTTTCATTATTCCAAATTCCGACTGTGAATTTATTTTGATTTAACTTCTGATAGGTGCGTCTTCCTCCCTCGCCACCGCCTCCTCCGAACTCAAGAGCCTACGCTCCACGTATAAAGATCTGGAGATCAAGCTCGCGGAGGCGGAAACGAAGAGGGATGATACGTCTCCAACGTATCGATAATTTCTTATGTTCCATGCTACTTTATTGATGATACCTACATGTTTTATGCACATTATATGTCATATTTATGCATTTTCTGGAACTAACCTATTAACAAGATGCCGAAGAGCCAGATTCTTTGTTTTCTCGCTGTTTTTGGTTTCGAAATCCTAGTAAGGAAATATTCTCGGAATTGGACGAAATCTTCGCCCGGGGTCCTATTTTTTCACGGAGCTTCCGGAAGACCGAAGAGGGAAGGAAGTGGGGCCACGAGGGCCGTCACCATAGGGCGGCGCGGCCCGGGCCCCGGCCGCGCCGACCTATGGTGTGGGGCCCTCGTGTGGCCCCCCACGTTGCCCTTTCGCCTACTTAAAGCCCCGTCGCGAAACCCCCGGTACCGAGAGCCACGATACGGAAAACCTTCCGGAGACGCCGCCGCCGCGAATCCCATCTCGGGGATTCAGGAGATCGCCTCCGGCACCCCGCCGGAGAGGGGATTCATCTCCCGGAGGACTCTTCATCGCCATGATCGCCTCCGGAGTGATGAGTGAGTAGTTCACCCCTGGACCATGGGTCCATAGCGATAGCTAGATGGTCGTCTTCTCCTTGTTGTGCTTCATTGTTGGATCTTGTGAGCTGCCTAACATGATCAAGATCATCTATCCGTAATACTATATGTTGTGTTTGTCGGGATCCGATGGATAGAGAATACTATGTTATGGTGATTATCAATCTATTGTTTATGTGTTGTTTATGATCTTGCATGCTCTCCGTTATTAGTAGAGGCTCGGCCAAGTTTTTACTCTTAACTCCAAGAGGGGGTATTTATGCTCGATAGTGGGTTCATGCCTTCATTGACACCAGGACGAGTGACGTGAAAGTTCTAAGGTTGTGATGTCTGTTGCCACTAGGGTTAAAACATTGATTCTATGTCTAAGGATGTAGTTGTCGATTACATTACGCACCATACTTAATGCAATTGTCCGTGGCTTAGCAACTTAATACCGAATGGGGTTCGGATGATAACCTCGAAGGTGGACTTTTTAGGCATAGATGCAGTTGGATGGCGGTCTATGTACTTTGTCGTAATGCCCAATTAAATCTCACTATATTTATCATATCATGTACATGCATTGTTATGCCTTTCTCTATTTGTCAATTGCCCGACTGTAATTTGTTCACCCAACATGCTTTTATCTTATGGGAGAGACACCTCTAGTGAACTGTGGATCCCGGTCCTATTCTTTACATAGCATACAATCTATCGCAATTGTGTTTTACTATTTTCTTGCAAACAATCATCTTCCACTCGATACGCTTAATCCTTTGTTACAGCAAGCCGGTGAGATTGACAACCTCACCGTTTCGTTGGGGCAAAGTACTTTGGTTTTGTTGTGCAGATTCCACGTTGGCGCCGAAATCCTCGTTGTTGCGCCGCATCACATTTCGCCACCATCAACCTTCAACGTGCTTCTTGGCTCCTCCTGGTTCGATTAAACCTTGGTTTCTTTCCGAGGGAAAACTTGCCACCGTGCGCATCATACCTTCCTCTTGGGGTTCCCAACGGACGTGTACATTTACGCGCATCAAGCCTGTTTTCTGGCGCCGTTGCCGGGGAGATCAAGACACGCTGCAAGGGGAGTCTCCACTTCTCAATCTCTTTACTTTGTTTTTGTCTTGCTTTATTTTATTTACTACTTTGTTTGCTGCACCTAAACAAAACACAAAAAATTTAGTTGCTAGTTTTACTTTATTTACTGTCTTGCTCACTATATCAAAAACACAAAAAAAATTAGTTACTTGTCTTTACTTTATTCGCCTAGTTTACTTTTTGCTTATTGCATCATGTTTCCTTTTAATTTTACCACAAAAGACATACCGGTAGGACGTGGGTCCATAGTTGGGAGAAATAATATAGAAGAATTTTTCAATCATGTTAGTATTACTGAAGATTTTGAAGATAGACACTTGGTAGAACTTGCACCTACCTATGAAATTGCTGCCGCTGCTTTAGTTCGCATGTTGGAAACTAAATTTGTTAATCTCAATCCTATAATCCAACACATGTTTCTTACACTCGGTGATATGGAAGAAGGGGAAAAGAAAGATTTTGTTCTAGAAACTCTTCTTAGAGAATTTGGTGGTCTAGCAAGAGAGGCTAGAAAGGTTTTTGCTAAATTTAATATGCTAGGTTCTCATACTAATTTTGTTGGTCTCCTTGAAAAAATGGACATAGATAGAATAAGATACACTAATAATATTAATGATGGTGGGGAGATCAAAGCACCAATACCATGTAAACTCCTAGCTATGAATGATGCACTAGAAAATAACTATTCTTGGCTTGTTCCTGAAAATTTGTTCGATGAGAGTAGCAAGCCCAAGACTAATGAAAAGGGAGATGCCAAAACTTATGTATCCAATATACTATGCTTGGTTGAGAAAACTCCCAATACCCCTGGTTATAATGTTGATGCTTCTACTCTCGATAATACTTGATTTGCACTTTCTGCGCCTAGCTGAAAGGCGTTAAAGAAAAGCGCTTATGGGAGACAACCCCTGTTTTTACTACAGCAATTTTTTGTTTTGTTGAGTCTTGGAAGTTGTTTACTACTGTAGCAACCTCTCCTTATCATGTTTTTGTGCCAAGTAAAGTTTCTATGTCAAAGTTGATGTTATATTTGGGATCGCTGCGCAGAAACAGCATTGCTGTCTGTCACGAATCTAGGCACAGTCCTCTGTAGAAAATTCTAAAAAATCTGCCAATTTACGAGCGTGATCCTCAAATATGTACGCAACTTTCATTAGTTTTGAGTTTTTCCATTTGAGCAAGTTTGGTGCCATTTTAAAATTCGTCTTTACGGACTGTTCTGTTTTTGACAGATTCTGCCTTTTATTTCGCATTGCCTCTTTTGCTATATTGGATTTATTTCTTTGATCCATTAATGTCCAGTAGCTTTATGCAATGTCCAGAAGTGTAAAGAATGTTTGTGTCACCTCTGAATGTGTGAATTATTAATTGTGCACTAACCCTCTAATGAGTTTGCTTGAAGTTTGGTGTGAAGGAAGTTTTCAAGGGTCAAGAGAGGAGAATGATATACTATGATCAAGAGGAGTGAAAGCTCTAAGCTTGGGGATTCCCCCGTGGTTAACCCCTGCATATTTTAAGAAAACTCAAGCGTCTAAGCTTGGGGATGCCCAAGGCATCCCCTTCTTCATCGACAACATCATCAGGTTCCTCCCCTAAAACTATATTTTTATTCAGTCACATCTTGTGTTCTTTACTTGGAGCGTTGGTTTGTTTTCATTTTTGTTTTGTTTGAATAAAATGGATCCTAGCATTCACTTTGTGGGAGAGAGACACGCTCCGCTGTTGCATATGGACAAATATGTCCTTAGGCTTTACTCATAATGTTCAAGGCGAAGTTTCTTCTTCGTTAAATTGTTATATGGTTGGAATTGGAAAATGCTACATGTAGTAATTCTAAAATGTCTTGGATAATGTGATACTTGGCAATTGTTGTGCTCATGTTTAAGCTCTTGCATCATATGCTGTGTACCCATTAATGAATAAATACATAGAGATTGCTAAAATTTGATTTGCATATTTGGCCTCTCTAAGGTCTAGATAATATCTAGTATTGAGTTTTGAACAACAAGGAAGACGGTGTAGAGTCTTATAATGTTTACAATATGTCTTTTATGTGAGTTTTGCTGCACCGGTTCATCCTTGAGTTTGCTTCAAATAACCTTGCTAGCCTAAACCTTGTATCGAGAGGGAATACTTCTCATGCATCCAAAATCCTTGAGCCAACTACTATGCCATTTGTGTCCACCATACCTACCTACTACATGGTATTTCTCCGCCATTCCAAAGTAAATTGCTTGAGTGCTACCTTTAAAACTCCATCATTTACCTTTGCAATATATAGCTCATGGGACAAAATAGCCTTAAAAACTATCGTAGTATTGAATATGTACTTATGCACTTTATATTTTATTAAGTTGCTTGTTGTGCGATAACCATGCTTCTGGGAACGCCATCAACTATTGTTGAATATCATGTGAGTTGCTATGCATGTCCGTCTTAGTCTGAAGGATCTATCATTTTAGTGGTTGGAGCATGCAAAATTGTTAGAGAAGAACATTGGGCCGCTAACTAAAGCCATGAATCATGGTTGAAGTTTCAGTTTTGGACATATATCCTCAATCTCATATGAGAATAATAATTGTTGCTACATGCTTATGCATTTAAGAGGAGTCCATTATCTGTTGTCCATGTTGTCCCGGTATGGATGTCTAAGTTGAGAATAATCAAAAGCGAGAAATCCAAAATGCGAGCTTTCTCCTTAGACCTTTGTACAGGCGGCATGGAGGTACCCCTTTGTGACACTTGGTTGAAACATGGCATGCAAAGATCCGGTAGTCCAAGCTAAGTAGGACGAGGTGCGGACACTATTAGTATACTATGCATGAGGCTTGCAACTTGTAAGATATAATTTACATAACTCATATGCTTTATTACTACCGTTGACAAAATTGTTTCATGTTTTCAAAATAAAAGCTCTAGCACAAATACAGCAATCGATGCTTTCCTCTTTGAAGGACCATTCTTTTACTTTTATTGTTGAGTCAGTTTACCTATCTCCCTCCACCTTAAGAAGCAAACACTTGTGTGAACTGTGCATTGATTCCTACATACTTGCATATTGCACTTGTTATATTACTTTATGTTGACAATATCCATGAGATATACATGTTATAAGTTGAAAGCAACCGCTGAAACTTAATCTTCCTTTGTGTTGCTTCAACACCTTTACTTTGATTTATTGCTTTATGAGTTAACTCTTATGCAAGACTTATTGATGCTTGTCTTGAAGTACTATTCATGAAAAGTCTTTGCTATATGATTCACTTGTTTACTCATATCATTACCTTTGTTTTGATCGCTGCATTCATTACATATGTTTACAAATAGTATGATCAAGATTATGATGGCATGTCACTTCGTAAATTATCTTTGTTATCGTTTTACCCGCTCGGGACGAGCATAACTAAGCTTGGGGATGCTGATACGTCTCCAACGTATCGATAATTTCTTATGTTCCATGCTACTTTATTGATGATACCTACATGTTTTATGCACATTATATGTCATATTTATGCATTTTCTGGAACTAACCTATTAACAAGATGCCGAAGAGCCAGCTGCTGTTTTCTGCTGTTTTTGGTTTCAGAAATCCTAGTAAGGAAATATTCTCGGAATTGGACGAAATCTTCGCCTGTGGTCCTATTTTTGCACGGAGCTTCCGAAGACCGAAGAGGGAAGGAAGTGGGGCCACGAGGGGCCGTCACCATAGGGCGGCGCGGCCCAGGCCCTGGCCGCGCCGACCTATGGTGTGGGGCCCTCGTGTGGCCCCCCACGTTGCCCTTTCGCCTACTTAAAGCCCCCGTCGCGAAACCCCCAGTACCGAGAGCCACGATACGGAAAACCTTCCAGAGACGCCGCCGCCGCGAATCCCATCTCGGGGGATTCAGGAGATCGCTCTCCGCACCTCGCCGGAGAGGGGATTCATCTCCCGGAGGACTCTTCATCGCCATGATCGCCTCCGGAGTGATGAGTGAGTAGTTCACCCCTGGACCATGGGTCCATAGCAGTAGCTAGATGGTCATCTTCTCCTTGTTGTGCTTCATTGTTGGATCTTGTGAGCTGCCTAACATGATCAAGATCATCTATCTGTAATACTATATGTTGTGTTTGTCGGGATCCGATGGATAGAGAATACTATGTTATGGTGATTATCAATCTATTGTTTATGTGTTGTTTATGATCTTGCATGCTCTCCGTTATTAGTAGAGGCTCTGGCCAAGTTTTTACTCTTAACTCCAAGAGGGGGTATTTATGCTCGATAGTGGGTTCATGCCTTCATTGACACCGGGACAAGTGATGTAAAGTTCTAAGGTTGTGATGTGCTCGTTGCCACTAGGGATAAAACATTGATTCTATGTCTAAGGATGTAGTTGTCGATTACATTACGCACCATACTTAATGCAATTGTTCAGTTGCTTAGCAACTTAATACTCGAATGGGGTTCGGATGATAACCTCGAAGGTGGACTTTTTAGGCATAGATGCAGTTGGATGGCGGTCTATGTACTTTGTCGTAATGCGCAATTAAATCTCACTATATTTATCATATCATGTACATGCATTGTTATGCCTTTCTCTATTTGTCAATTGCCCGACTGTAATTTGTTCACCCAACATGCTTTTATCTTATGGGAGAGACACCTCTAGTGAACTCGTGGATCCCGGTCCTATTCTTTACATAGCATACAATCTATCGCAATTGTGTTTTACTATTTTCTTGCAAACAATCATCTTCCACTCGATACGCTTAATCCTTTGTTACAGCAAGCCGGTGAGATTGACAACCTCACTGTTTCGTTGGGGCAAAGTACTTTGGTTTTGTTGTGCGGATTCCACGTTGGCGCCGGAATCCTCGTTGTTGCGCCGCATCACATTTCGCCACCATCAACCTTCAACGTGCTTCTTGGCTCCTCCTGGTTCGATTAAACCTTGGTTTCTTTCTGAGGGAAAACTTGCCACTGTGCGCATCATACCTTCCTCTTGGGGTTCCCAACGGACGTGTACATTTACGCGCATCAAGGGAGCATGCGGAGAAGTAGATGGCGGAGGAAAATTCTAAGCTCCTCCAGAAAGAGGCGGATTTTGTTATCAAACGCAAGGTTGACAGCGACACACTGAGGAATCTTCAGAATGAAGTCCAAGAGCTCCGGAACTACATGAATACCGCGGAGAAAGGCTGGGACCTTCTCAACGCAGATGTCATGGGTAAGAATTCGGAACTCCAAAGCCAAACTAATCCGCTGAACTCAAAATGATGTTTGGCTCCGGCCATTATTGTGCAGAGCCTCTTGGGTATGATGAAGACCGCCGCAACCAGTTCCCTCGTGATGATATGATCCGGCTTGCTGGAGACGATTGTAAATATCTGATCTCCGCCAGCCGGAAAATCTGCCACAACTTAAACATTAAAGAGAGCAGAACCTGCGATGTCCGTGATCTGATCAAGAGGATGGATGCTCTCCCGGAGCTAGTTGTGGACTGATGGCGCGTGATGCACACGTCCGTTGGGAACCCCAAGAGGAAGGTGTGATGCGCACAGCAGCAAGTTTTCCCTCAGAAAGAAACCAAGGTTATCGAACCAGTAGGAGTCAAGGGCCACGTGAAGGTTGTTGGTGGAGGAGTGTAGTGAGGCGCAACACCAGGGATTCCGGCGCCAATGTGGAACCTGCACAACACAATCAAAATACTTTGCCCCAACGTAACAGTGAGGTTGTCAATCTCACCGGCTTGCTGAAAACAAAGGATTAAACGTATGGTGTGGAGAATGATGTTTGTTTGCAAAGAACAACAGAGAACAGAGATTGCAGTAGATTGTATTTCAGATGTAAAAGAATGGACTGGGGTCCACAGTTCACTAGTGGTGTCTCTCCAATAAGATAAATAACATGCTGGGTGAACAAATTACAGGTGGGCAATTGACAAATAAAGATTCAATACATATCATGATGATCACTATGAGATTTAATCAGCGCATTACGACAAAGAACATAGACCGCCATCCAGCATGCATCTATGCCTAAATAGTCCACCTTCAAGTTAGCATCCGCACCCCTTCCAGTATTAAGTTGCAAACAACAGACAATTGCATTAAGTATGGTGTGTAATGTAATCAACACAAATATCCTTAGACAAAGCATTGATGTTTTATCCCTAGTGGCAACAGCACATCCACAACCTTACAACTTTCTATCACTGTCTCAGATTCAATGGCATGAACCCACTATCGAGCATAAATACTCCCTCTTGGAGTTACAAGTATCAACTTGGCCAGAGCCTCTACGAGCAACGGAGAGCATGCAAGAACATAAACAACACATATATGATAGATTGATAATCAACTTGACATAGTATTCTATATTCATCGGATCCCACCAAACACAACATGTAGCATTACAAATAGATGATCTTGATCATGTTAGGCAGCTCACAAGATCTAAACATGATAGCACAAGAGGAGAAGACAACCATCTAGCTACTACTATGGACCCATAGTCCAAGGATGAACTACTCACGCATCAGTCCGGAGGCGGGCATGGTGATGTAGAGCCCTCCGGTGATGATTCCCCTCTCCGGCAGGGTGCCGGAGGTGATCTCCTGAATCCCCCGAAATGGGATTGGCGGCGGCGGCGTCTCTAGAAGTATGTCTGTATCGTGGCTCTCGGTAATAGGATTTTCGCGACGGAGAGTATAAGTAGGCGGAAGGGCAGCGCAGGGGGAGGCACGAGGGCCCCACACCATAGGGTGGCGCGGGCCCCCCCCTTGGCCGCGCGGCCCTGTGGTGTCGGCGCCTCGTGGCCCCACCTCGTATGCTCTTCGGTCTTCTGGAAGCTCCGTGGAAAAATAAGACCCTGGGCGTTGATTTCGTCCAATTCCGAGAATATTTCCTTTGTAGGATTTCGAAACCAAAAACAGCGTAAAACAAGAATCGGCGCTTCGGCATCTTGTTAATAGGTTAGTGCCGGAAAATGCATCAAAACATCATAAAGTGTGAACAAAACATGTAGGTATTGTCATAAAACTAGCATGGAACATAAGAAATTATAGATACGTTGGAGACGTATCAAGCATCCCCAAGCTTAGTTCCTACTCGCCCTCGAGTAGGTAAACGATAACAACAATAATTTCTGAAGTGACATGCTACCAACACAATCTTGATCAACATTATTGTAAAGCATATGAGATGAATGGAGTGATCTGAAGCAATAGATTGCTAACAAAGAGATAATGACTAAACAACTGAATCATATAGCAAAACTTTTCATGAATAGTACTTTCAAGACAAGTATCAAAAAGACTTACATAAGAGCTAACTCATAAAGCAATAGATTCAAAGTAGAAGGCATTGAAGCAACACAAAGGATGATTAAGTTTCAGCAATTGCTTTCAACTTGTAACATGTATATCTCATGGATATTTGTCAACATAGAGTAATAAAACAAGTGCAATAAGTAAACATGTAAGAATCAATGCACACAGTTAACACAAGTGTTTGCTTCTAAGATAGAAAGAAGTAGGTAAACTGACTCAACATAAAGTAAAAGAATGGCCCTTCGCAGAGGGAAGCATGGATTACTACTTTTGTGCTAGAGCTTTTTTTTGAAAACATAGAAACAATTTTGTCAATGGTAGTAATAATTCATATGTGTAATGCATAATACTTCCTACAAGTTGCAAGCCTCATGCATAGAATACCAATAGTGCCCGCACCTTGTCCTAATTAGCTTGGATTTACATGGATTATCATTGCATAACATATGTTTCAACCAAGTGTCACAAAGGGGTACCTCTATGCCGCCTGTACAAAGGTCCAAGGAGCTAAATCGCATTTGATTTCTCGTTTTTAATAGATATCAACTTAGGACATCCATACCGGGACAACATAGAAAACAGATAATGACTCCTCTTTAATGCATAAGCATTCAACAACAGATAATATTCTCATAAGAGATTGAGGATGAATGTCCAAACTGAAAACTTCCACCATGATACATGGCTTTGGTTAGCGGCCCAATGTTCTTCTCTAACATATGCATACTCAAACCATTTGATCATGATAAATCACCCTTACTTCAGACAAGAAGAACATGCATAGCAACTCACATGATATTCAACAAAGGTGTAAAAATTTGATGGCGTCCCCAGAAACATGGTTACCGCTCAACAAGCAACTTATAAGAACTAAAACACATAGCTACATATTCATCACCACAATAGTTTTTAAGCTATTTTCCCATGAGCTATATATTGCAAAGACAAAGGAATGAAATTTTAAAGGTAGCACTCAAGTAATTTACTTTGGAATGGTAGAAAAATACCACATAGTAGGTAGATATGGTGGACACAAATGGCATGGGTTTTGGCTCAAGGTGTTTTGATGCACGAGAAGCATTTCCTCTCAGTACAAGGCTTTGGCTAGCAAGGTTGTTTGAAGCAAACACAAGTATGAACAGGTACAGCAAAACTTACACAAGAACATATTGCAAGCATTATAAGACTCTACACTGTCTTCCTTATTGTTCAAACACTTTACCGTAAAAATATCTAGACCTTAGAGAGACCAATCATGCAAACCAAATTTCAACAAGCTCTATGGTAGTTCTCCACTAATAGATTAAACTACATGATGCAAGAGCTTAAACATGATCTATGAGAGCTCAAAACAATTGCCAAGTATCAAATTATTCAAAACCATATGAAGCATTTTCTGATTCCAACAAAATAGCAATCAACGAAGCAATTTTCACCCTTCGCCATGAACATTAAAGCATAACTAAGAACACAAGTGTTCCATATGAAAAAGCGGAGCGTAATATCTCCAATACAAGGATGGTGGGATCCAACTTTATTCAAACCAAAACAAAAACAAAAACAAACAGACGCTCCAAGTAAAGAACATAAGATGTGATGGAATAAAAATATAGTTTCACTAGAAGTGACCTGATAAGTTGTCGATGAAGAAGGGGATGCCTTGGGCATCCCCAAGCTTAGATGCTTGAGTCTTCTTCAAATATGCAGGGATGAACCACGGGGGCATCCCCAAGCTTAGACTTTTCACTCTTCTTGATCATATTGTATCATCCTCTTCTCTTGACCCTTGAAAACTTCCTCCACACCAAACTTAAAGCAAACTCATTAGAGGGTTAGTGCATAATCAAAAATTCACATATTCAGAGGTGACATAATCATTCTTAACACTTCTGGACATTGCAAAAAGCTACTGAAAGTTAATGGAACAAAGAAATCCATTCAACATAGCAAAAGAGGCAATGCGAAATAAAAAGGCAGTAATCTGTCAAAACAGATGTATCCGTAAAGACGAATTTTTCTGAGGCACTTAACTTGCTCAGATGGAAAAACTCAAAACTAATGAAAGTTGCGTACATATCTGAGGATCACGCACTAAATTGGCAGATTTTTTTGATACTCCTACAGAGAGAAGGACGTGAATTCGTGACAGACAGCAAATCTGTTTCTGCGCGGCAATCCAAATCTAGTATCAACCTTACTATAGAGACTTTACTTGGCACAAAAACATGATAAGGAGAGGTTGCTACAGTAGTAACAACTTCCAAGACTCAACAAAACAGTAGTAAAATAAAACCATGGGTTATCTCCCAAGAAGTGCTTTTCTTTAACGCCTTTCAGCTAGGCGCAGAAAGTGCAAATCAAGTAACATCAAGAGAAGAAGCATCAACATCATAAATTTTCTTACAAACACAACTTGTTGCAGAGGGTACCTTAGATGCTCCATTATCTAAATTTCCCATGGTGGTACTAAGGGTTTTATCAATTTTAGGCCTATAATAATTCTTTGGTTTAGGCACCTTCGAGACATACATGAATTTTTGCTCTTTACCCACATAAGCTTTCTCCTTAAACTTAAGAGAAGAAAAAGTTGAACCCAAGGTTCCCATAGCTTTTTCAAGTTCACTAATCCTATTGGTTTGATCATCATGGATAACACAAGTTTCTAGGATACCAATTCTTTCATTAATTCCTCCTAGGGATTTATCAAGTTTATCAGTATTATCAAGTAATATTCCCAATTTAGTCTCAACACTTGGAAAGTTTTTCTCTATGGCTTCCAACTTTTTCATGACATCCTCAAGAGAGATTTCAATTTTAACTTCATTAACAGGTGGTATTCCAACTAGACTCTCAATGATGCAACTAGATTCTAAAGCAGGAGTACCTAGGAAATTACCCCTGAAAGAGTATCAAGAACATACCTATTCCAGCTAGAGATACCAACATAAAAGTTCCTAAGGAGGATAATAGTGGAGTGTTTCTTAGTGCACCTATGATGAGCATCACTAATTCTGTACCAGGCATCTTTAAAACTTTCTCCCCCTTGTTGCTTAAAAGAACGAACTTCAACTTCAGGATTACTCATTGTGGCAGTAATAAAAATAACTAAGCAAACAGAATAAAGTAAAGTAAAAACAAGTAACTAATTTTTTTGTGTTTTGATATAGAGCAAGTAAACAAGACAGAAAGTAAAGCAACTAATTTTTTTGTATTTTTGATATAAAGCAAACAAGACAGTAAATAAAATAAAGTAAAGCAAGACAAAAACAAAGTAAAGAGATTGGATGTGGGAGACTCCCCTTGCAGCGTGTCTTGATCTCCCCGGCAACGGCGCCAGAAAACAGTCTTGATGGCGCGTGATGCACACGTCCGTTGGGAACCCCAAGAGGAAGGTGTGATGCGCACAGCAGAAAGTTTTCCCTCAGAAAGAAACCAAGGTTATCGAACCAGTAGGAGTCAAGGGCCACGTGAAGGTTGTTGGTGGAGGAGTGTAGTGCGGCGCAACACCAGGGATTCCGGCGCCAACGTGGAACCTGCACAACACAATCAAAATACTTTGCCCCAACGTAACAGTGAGGTTGTCAATCTCACCGGCTTGCTGAAAACAAAGGATTAAACGTATGGTGTGGAGAATGATGTTTGTTTGCAAAGAACAACAAAGAACATAGATTGCAGTAGATTGTATTTCAGATGTGAAAGAATGGACCGGAGTCCACAGTTCACTAGCGTCTGACTTGGAGGTCGTCCTAGGTCGCATAGTCGTCCTGGTATCCACCATCATCTTCATAGTCCTCCTCATAGTCTGGCCAAGTTAATAGCCAGGGACAAAGCCGTGAGTACATTTGGAATTGTACTCGCAAAACCATCAAAAGGGGAGCTAACTTAAGCTATCTAAAAGAGTCAAGAGAGGAAGAACAGTTTCTCTTGTGGATATAGCATGCATCAACAACAAGTGTCGACATAGCGTTCCGGCTTCTCAGGTGCAAGGAACACTAAAGGGTCCTATGGCATCTCTATATCTTTATTGAAGAAGAGTTGCATTTCTCCATCTCATTTGATGGATATGCGAGGGAAAGTTCTATGACATCTCTATATCTTTATTGAAGAAGAGTTGCATTTCTCCATCTCATTTGATGGATATGCGAGGGAAAGTTCTATGACATCTCTATATCTTTATTGAAGAAGAGTTGCATTTCTCCATCTCATTTGATGGATATGCGAGGGAAAGTTCTATGACATCTCTATATCTTTATTGAAGAAGAGTTGCATTTCTCCATCTCATTTGATGGATATGCGAGGGAACGTTCTATGACATCTCTATATCTTTATTGAAGAAGAGTTGCATTTCTCCATCTCATTTGATGGATATGCGAGGGAAAGTTCTATGACATCTCTATATCTTTATTGAAGAAGAGTTGCATTTCTCCATCTCATTTGATGGATATGCGAGGGAAAGTTCTATGACATCTCTATATCTTTATTGAAGAAGAGTTGCATTTCTCCATCTCATTTGATGGATATGCGAGGGAAAGTTCTATGACATCTCTATATCTTTATTGAAGAAGAGTTGCATTTCTCCATCTCATTTGATGGATATGCGAGGGAAAGTTCTATGACATCTCTATATCTTTATTGAAGAAGAGTTGCATTTCTCCATCTCATTTGATGGATATGCGAGGGAAAGTTCTATGACATCTCTATATCTTTATTGAAGAAGAGTTGCATTTCTCCATCTCATTTGATGGATATGCGAGGGAAAGTTCTATGACATCTCTATATCTTTATTGAAGAAGAGTTGCATTTCTCCATCTCATTTGATGGATATGCGAGGGAAAGTTCTATGACATCTCTATATCTTTATTGAAGAAGAGTTGCATTTCTCCATCTCATTTGATGGATATGCGAGGGAAAGTTCTATGACATCTCTATATCTTTATTGAAGAAGAGTTGCATTTCTCCATCTCATTTGATGGATATGCGAGGGAAAGTTCTATGACATCTCTATATCTTTATTGAAGAAGAGTTGCATTTCTCCATCTCATTTGATGGATATGCGAGGGAAAGTTCTATGACATCTCTATATCTTTATTGAAGAAGAGTTGCATTTCTCCATCTCATTTGATGGATATGCGAGGGAAAGTTCTATGACATCTCTATATCTTTATTGAAGAAGAGTTGCATTTCTCCATCTCATTTGATGGATATGCGAGGGAAATTTCTATGACATCTCTATATCTTTATTGAAGAAGAGTTCCTCTCCAAGAAACATTAGGTAAGTGTCCCCCACTTGGTCTCCAACTCCACGACCATCTCCATATGGTCAACACACGCCCTTTTTCCGTACCTTTCCGGTACAACACAACACTTTCTTTGCAAAGCATTTGATAAAACAAAACTCAAGCCCCGGTTAAGTATGGCCATAACAACTTGTCCATGACCGCGGACACGGCTATTCGAATAGATTTGACTCTGCAGAGTTTGCACACTTTCTCCACAAGAACTGGTAAATCCGCCGGGATCATCCCCGGATCGTCATACGAAAGTATGCGAGTCCCGAATAACCAGTCATAGTCTTTCGCTCGTCTCCCTTGGCACAAGTCCTTCCCTCGCGGGCTTACCCCTTCCCGGCACCCCGGCAACGATACCTCCTTTTGAGCGTATCTCCGGCGCCATGACGGAAGACCCTCAGTAATCGTCCGGCTATCGGTCTAGACAGTGTATTGCCTCCTTCAGAGCGCAACCCGGCGTCGGAGGTCGTCGTGACCCTCCCTAGATAGTTGTGAAGGTTGCTTATGCCAATTTCGACGGACTACGGACTAAGCCCGTGCCCACTTTGGGTAATGTGGTTGCGCGAATAAAAGTTGGAACGGCGAACACTTATACGCAGTGCTCCATTTTAGAAACCTTTTCTTTTTCCCACAACCCCCTGGTGTTCCACGAATCACCAAACACCAATATTCTCCATACCCTTTTCAAGTTCCCTTGTTTTTCTTAAACCATACACTTGGGCTAACACACCCAAGGTTTTCATAAACATTTACAACAAGGTAAACCTTGAGGAGTTCCCAACCTATAGTTTCATGAATAGGAACTACTATAGTACCATGGCCGAGATGATGGTCATCTTACCATGAGAGCATAAGTGCTTAAGGGAAGCATGTAGGATAATAACAAAGGGTGGATCGAACTCTCAGATTTGAGGTGCTACAATGCTACTTGAGTGGAGTAGTTGTGTTACTCATTTATTATTAAAGGGGGTACACGGCCTACTCCTCTCAATTTGAGAAATACACCAAGCATCATGACTTTGATACCTATACACTCAACAAAGTAGGGGGTGGTGTAAAACTATAATTAGGTATGGTGCATGCTCGGGTTGAGCACTTATTAAGACCCAAGGAAATAGCACGGCATTGACACCATGCATCTTTCCATGTGTGAACCAAGATGAAAAACCACCCCAAGGTACTACCCTTATTACAACCATATGTAGACCAACATAGAGAGAGATCATCACAAAAAGAGATAAGATGCTTAGGGACATCAACAAATGACATCCAACACCACATCATTCAGAGTTCAAATATGGCTTGCCTTGGTTGGCTTGTCCCTGGTTGGCTTGTCCCTGGTCCTCCTCAAATCCTTCTCCAAAGTCCTCTCCTTCAATCTCTCCCTCGTTCGTATCTAGCGTCGCCAAAGTAAACGATATATACAATCAACATATACTCAAGAACCAAGAGTTAACAAATAAAAGGAAAGTATGCAGGGGAGTGGCTTGGCAGAAAACAAAACATGATTTGGCCATTTTGGTAAACAATGCATCAAGGTTTAATTAAAAACGTCAAAATCTACTCCTATTATTCCATGTGACACACATACAATCATAACCAGAGACTAAACATTACTAAAAGAGTCTTCTGGTATTTTTCTTAGATGCATAGCAACAATATAAGACCAACACAATTGGAATCATTCAAAAATATTTATTTTTCAATTTTTAGAATTAAGAATACTAACCAGAATACAGTGATCATGTTTAATACATTAGAAATTGTACAAAAATACTAAAAATACAAGACCAGTGGCATTTGAAAGATAATTTGTTACTGGTTCTGATGCAATTGGATTCATGTCAAACAGAGTTACCAAACTATTTTTATTAACGAAACAGCACACCAGTAGGTTTTCCATTTTTAATTCCTATTTAACAATTTTTCAAAAATTAAAAAGGGCGGGAACGCCCTGGGCCGTGCGGTGCGGTGCAAATGGGCCGGCCCAGTGGGGCATCTCCGGTGGCTGGTGAAAAAAAAGAAAAAGAAGAAAAGGCCGGGGCCCGTGGCGGGCCAGGCAGGCCGACGTGGCCATGCACGCGGACGTGGCCGTGCATGCGCCATGCGGCCGCCCGATCTGGATCCGACGGCCCAGATCTGGCGCGTCGTGGACGTCCCGGCGCTCGCCAGCGCGGAAGAAGAAAGGGGGCGGCCAGGGGCTTACCGGCGGCTGGCGGTGGCGTGGATCGGTGCAGACGGGTCGGCGGCGTGGGTGTGCTGCTCGTGGGCGTCCTGGCGAGGCTCAGACACGCCGGCATTGTCGCGTTCGGCGGCGTCTGTGTCACGGGCGTCGCCGGTGCGTCGTCGGTGTCGTCGCTCCGCTGCAGATCTGCGAGGCGGAGGGCAACGGAGAGGGTTAGGGCAGTAGGAGGGTGTGCTGGCGATGAGACAGGGAGAGAGGGGAGCGTCGAGGGCGTCGCGGCAGTGACCACCTGCGCGTCACCCACGCGGTGACCGCGGTGAGCGCCTCGGCGTCGACAGCAGCGGCTTGAGCTGCTACTCAAGCAGCCAGGGGTGGAGTGGGGCAGCCTAACGGCGTGGTGCGTGGGGGAGCTGAAGGGGGAGTGGGGGCGCTGGGGGTTTTTATAGGCAGGGAGGGGCGCGGTAGTGGGAGGGGCGGTGACGACGGCCAATGGGCGTCCAAGGGCTGGCGTCACTCGCTGGCCCCACGGTGACGTCGCCCTGGAGCGTCAGTGATGGGAGGGAAACGAGGGGGCGCGCGGGCAGTCGAGGTTGATGGCGCGTCAAACGAGAAGACGCCATCATGTCGCTTGACCGGCGTGGCGCGCGCGTGCGGTTTTGGGCTAGGGTATTGGCGCGGGAGAGGGGTACTGGTGGCGTTCTGGGCCAAAGAGAGGGGGTGGCGCGAGGTAGGGCTGGGCCAGGGCAAGAGAGGGAGGGGTGGTGTTGTCCACGGCCCAAACCAGGGAAGAAAAAGAGAGGGAAGAGAGAAGGGAAAAAGAGAGGGAAGAGAGAAGGGAAAAAGAGAGGGGGAAGTTCCCCCTCTTGTCTCTCGGCCAAAACCAAAGAGAGAAGAGAGAGAGAAGGAAAAAGGGGCAGGGGTGAAAACAAGAGGGGGCCATGCCATGCATGTGCCAAAATGTGACCAAAGTGCATGTGCACAAGTGTAAATCAAAATGAAGAAAAAATAAATAAGGTATGGTGGTGTTGGTGGTGCAACCCTAGGTGATCTGGTGGTGGTGTAGAGAAGAGGGTAAAGTGTTCCCTCTTATCCAAAAGTGATGCTCACCAAACTAGGGTTAGGGTGTTGAGGGGTATGGTGCACCAGAGGTGGTGTTAAATAAATTTAATAGCTCATTTCTGAAAAAATTTAAGGGGTAGTGTACTTATTTAATTTATGGTGTGGTAACAAGCATACCATACCAGAAAGGAATATTGAGTTAAGCCAAGCAAGAATCTAACCTACACTCAATCAACAGTGTTAAACAAAAGTTTTTGTTGGCTCAAAATTTTAACTTGGTGGAAAATATGCAGGTTCTGAAAAATGGGGTGTTACAGACCTTCCCCCCTTAGAAGAATCTCGTCCCGAGATTCCACGGTTAGAAGCTTGAACAGATGAGGAAACTCTTGTCGCAGATAGTCCTCTCTTTCCCAGGTGGCTTCATCTTCAGAGTGATTACTCCATTGGACCTTGAAGAACTTAATCTTCCGTCGGCGGGTAACCCTAATGGTTTCTTCTAGAATACGAATGGGATTCTCTCGGTAGGTTAAGTCGTGATTGAGGTCGATGGCACGGTAATCGATATCCTTGAAGACTTCAGTCTTGTTAGGTGCTTGGAGACATATCCGAAGTTGAGAGACATGGAAAACATCATGGAATTCCGACAATTCAGGGGGCAGCTCAAGTTGGTAGGACACTTCTCCTCTTCGTCCTAGCACTTTGAAAGGCCCAATAAATCTGGGTGCAAGTTTGCCCTTGACATGAAAACGTTTCATTCCTTTGAGAGGGGTTACCCGAAGGTAGGCGAAATCTCCGGTACAGAAGGTTAATTCCCGGCGCTTACTGTCGGCGTAACTCTTCTGGCGGGACTGTGCAGCTTTTAGACGGTCGCGAATAAGCTGAACTTGCTCTTCCGCTTCTCGAAGTATGTCTGGACCAAACACTTGGCTTTCTCCGGTCTCGGTCCAGTTGAGAGGGGTTCGGCATTTCCTCCCATAGAGGGCTTCAAAGGGGGCCATCTGGAGGCTGGCTTGGTAGCTGTTATTATAGGAGAACTCGGCGAAAGGCAGGCAATCTTCCCATTTGGTTCATAAGCCAGAACACATGCTCGGAGCATGTCTTCCAGAATCTGGTTTACCCTTTCGGTCTGTCCTCCGGTCTGAGGATGGTAGGCTGTGCTGAAAGATAGTTTGGTGCCCATAGCTTCGTGGAGCTTCTGCCAGAAACGAGAAGTGAATTGGGAGCCTCGATCTGACACGATGACTTTGGGAATGCCGTGAAGGCTAACTATACGGGAGATGTAGAGATCTGCTAAAGCTCTCCCGTGATCGGTGGTCTTGACAGGCAAGAAGTGAGCGACTTTTGTGAGACGGTCTACTATCACCCAGATTGAGTCATGTCCACGGCTAGACCTGGGAAGTCCTGTGATAAAGTCCATTCCCACTTCTTCCCATTTCCACACCGGTATCTTCAAAGGTTGCAGCAATCCGGCGGGGCGTTGGTGCTCAGCTTTAACCTTCTGGCATACGTCACATCGAGCGATAAAGAAGGCAATATCCCTCTTCATCCCATGCCACCAAAAGGTGTCCTTCAAATCTTGGTACATTTTAGATCCTCCAGGGTGGATAGAATAAGGAGTATTATGGGCTTCCTCCATTATCAGGTTTTTCAACTCAGGAATGTTTGGTACGCAAAGCCGTCCATTGTACCATAGTACTCCCTTGGAATCAATTAAAAATCCTTCTACCTTTTCTTTGCCCATGCGGCGTTTGATCCCTTCAATACTTTTATGTCCTATTTGGGCCTCCTTGATTTGGTCTCGTAGGGTAGATCTGGCTTCCATGGCAGCAAGGAATCCATGGCTAACCAACTCCAATCCAAAATCTTCAAACTCTTGGTAAAGCAGGGGTTGCTCGACTTGCAATCGGGAGTTGAGAGAACAGGGATCTCGGCTGAGGGCGTCGGCAACTACATTGGCTTTTCCAGGGTGATAATGGATACTAAGATCATAATCCTTGATGAGCTCAATCCATCTCCTCTGTCGCATGTTCAACTCCCTCTGGGTAAAGATATACTTGAGACTTTTATGATCAGTGTATATGTCACACCTGTTTCCAATCAGATAGTGGTGCCAAGTCTTGAGAGCATGAACTACAGCGGCTAATTCCAGGTCGTGGGTGGGGTAATTGACCTCGTGAGGTTTAAGCTGTCGGGAGAGGTAAGAGATCACTTTCCCATCTTGCATTAAGACACTTCCAAGACCAAGTTTGGAAGCATCACAATAGATCACGAAGTCCTTGGTGACGTCGGGCATGGTTAGGATGGGGGCTGAAACAAGTCGCCTTTTAAGCTCTTGAAAGCTTTCTTCACACTTTTCAGTCCACTCAAACTTCTTACCCTCTTTAAGTAGGAGGGTCATTGGCTTGGCGATACTCGAGAATCCTTCAACGAACTTGCGGTAATATCCCGCCAATCCGAGGAAAGACCTTACTTCCGTAACATTCTTTGGGGGTTGCCGGTCCACAATGGACTTGATCAAAGAGGGGTCAACGGAGAGTCCTTCGGCTGACAATACATGGCCAAGAAATCCAACTTCCTTGAGCCAAAATTGGCACTTACTGAACTTAGCGTATAGTCGATGTTGCCTAAGGGTACCCAAAACGAGTCGCAGATGTTCTTCATGTTCTTCCTCAGTTTTGGAGTAAACCAAGATGTCATCGATAAACACCACAACAAACTTGTCTATGTATTCCATGAAAACCTTGTTCATGAGATTCATGAAGTAGGCGGGGGCATTAGTGAGTCCAAAAGACATTACGGTGTACTCATACAATCCGTAACGGGTGGTGAAGGCAGTCTTAGGAATGTCGGATTCTCTAACCTTGAGTTGGTGATACCCGGTGCGAAGGTCTATCTTGGAAAATACTTTAGCTCCATTCATCTGATCAAACAAATCATCGATCTTGGGCAGAGGGTACTTATTCTTAATAGTAACTTTGTTGAGCCTCCGGTAATCCACACATAGGCGAATGGTTCCGTCTCTTTTGTCCACGAAGATCACAGGCGATCCCCATGGTGAAGCACTAGGTCCAATAAGACCTTTGGATAACATGTCATCCAATTGTCTCTTTAACTCGATTAGTTCTTGGGGGTTCATACGGTACGGCCTCTGGGCTATGGGTGCGGTACCCGGAATTAGTTCTATGACGAACTCGATGTCGCGGTCTGGGGGCATCCCCGGCAATTCCTCCGGGAAGACATCAGGGTATTCACAGACAATAGGGACTTGTTCAAGGTTGGGTCCAGAGATGCTTTTCCTACAGAAAGCTTTGGATGAATGTACTGTGGCGGTGTATTTTACGGGTAGGCCTTGATCATTGGTGAGAGTAATGGATTTTTCGACGCAGTCAATGCGTCCCTTATACTTGGTCATCCAGTCCATTCCTAGTATTACCTCTAAGCCTTGGGCTCCTAAGATTATGAGGTCTGCCTGGAAGGGTACTTGGTGTATAACAATAGGAACTTGTTTGCAAGATAAGCGGGTTTTAGCGGTGGATCCAGGAATTTGGACTAGCATGAGGCGTTTCATTATGGTTGGTTTTAGCCCACTCTTCTTAACGAAGGGTTCAGTGACGAAAGAATGAGATGCTCCGGAATCAAAAAGAACTCGGGCAGGAGTGGAGTTGACTAGGAACGTACCCATCACGATGTCAGGAGCTTCTTCTGCTTCTTCAGCACTGGCATGATTCAGATGTCCATGAGCAGCATTTGCCTGCTTCTTAACAACAGGTTTCTTTCCTGACGCCGTCCTAGCTTGAGCTTGATTGGGTCTGGGAGCGTTGGCGCGCTGAGGTGTCCTCATCTTGGTAGGGCACTCACGAGAGAAGTGCCGCGGCTTCCCACAAGCGAAGCATCCATCTCCTTGGGGACGAGCTGGAGGATTAGGGCGAGAGTTGTTATTATACCCTCCTCCTCCAGGACGGTGCTGTGGAGCTGAACGGTTGGGGGTGTAGTTGTTGGAGCGATAAGCTGGAGCTGGTGTTGAGTTTCTCTGGGGTGGGTTAGCAGGTCTTGATGAGGGTGGACTGCGGTACTTGGGGTTGTTGGGTCCACTCTGCTGCTGTTGCATCTTGCGCTTCCTGGTTTCGTAAGCAGCCTTGCGCTTAGACTCCACCATAATAGCGGCATCCACAAGTGATTCTAAGTCGGGGTAAGGTACAGCCACTAGGATACTCTGTATTTCTTCCTGCAGACCATTCATGAAACGGTCGCGCTTCTTCTCATCAGAGTCAACATCTTGCGGGGCATACCTGGCTAGAGTGTTGAACTTCTCAAGATAATCCACCACGGTGGTGTTATTCTGCTTCAGGTTGAAAAATTCGTCCCTCTTCATCTTGATCAGACCCGTGGGAATGTGAGCCTTATGGAACTTGGTGGTGAATTCCGCCCAGTCGATGACATGATCCGGAGCTTGCATGGCCTTGATATTTTCCCACCAAGCTCGGGCGGGTCCCGAGAGAAAGTGAGTGGCGAGAAGAACTTTCTCGTGATCTCCCACCGCGGCGACTTCAAGGTTGTTTTCAATGGTGCGGAGCCAGTCATCCGCATCAAGGGGAGCGACACACTTGGAGAACACGGGCGGGTTGGTATTCTGAAAGTCCCTAAGGCGTGATCTTGGTGCTTCCTCGCCGTGTCCTTCTCCTTCTTCGTTGTTGCGATTTCCCGCGGCGGCTTGAGCAATCTGCCTGAGTGCGGCGATGTTTGCCTCACTTTCCGCACGAGCGCGTTGGCGGTCTTCCATCAAGAGGCGCAATATTTGAGTCATATCAGGATCCGGGGGTGGGGGTGGATTGTCGGAAGTGGCTCCACGGCGGGTCTCAACCATCTGGAAGGGTGAAGGTGGTAGACATAGAAATGAGATGATGGAAAAGTTCGGAGGTTCAAGTGCCGTTTACATAAGGGGAAGGAATGTGCATGCAAGAGAAAGAAAACTCCAATGAAAGAAAAGCAAAGCAAACACAAATACTTAATCATCCGACCACAAACGTTGGTACTACCAAAAGCATTAAGTTCACATCACACATGGTCACACACAGACCAACAAGTTCATCGCATCATAAGGGACATCCTAACATAGACCAAGTCTCGAAGGTGCACATCTAGAAATCATCAAGTAGTGCGGAGGGGTCCTCGAACGGGGGCTCCTCGGGATCCTCCTCATCATCCGGAGTAGCCTCCACGGTGTGAAGTGGTGCGGGTTCTTCGGGCGCGTCGTTGATGAAGGCGCGGTCCTCATCGTCTTCATCATCTAACCCATCAAGTCCTTCCTCCTCCATGAAATCCTCATCATCACTAACAAGCGCGGTGTTCTCCTTGCGGATGTCCTCGCCATCATCCTGGGAATTTTCGAGCTTGTCCTCGGCATCACGGAGGGCGGCCTTGAGGTGCATGACCTTGACCTTGAGCATGTAGTTGGACTCGCGGATACGGAGGGTCTTCTTTTGTTGGCGGCGATGCTTGAGCTTGGCCAACTTTAGATCCATCTTGAGCCCTTCAAGCTCATGCTTTAACACCTCGTTCTCCATCCTGTTGGAGTCAAGGCTGAGCTGAGTCTTGAACAACAAGTTCTCCATCTGGCTCACCTGGCGGCCAAGGGGGCAAAAGTAGGGGGTCATAGTGGGAACCCCCTCCTCATTGCGGCGTCCCAATAGGGCGTGAGGAAGACCCATGGTCTCCAACTCAACACGGTGGTGGAAGACAAGGCGAGAGAGGGCTGCTTGGAGCACCCTCACCAGTCCATCCTCCCATGTGCGGTCAAAGACCTGGACCTCAATCTCCTCAAGCTGCTTCACGTGAGAGCCACGAAGAGTGCAAACCACCATCCAGGACATCTCGCCGTCCTTGGTGCTCTCCATCTGTCCACCCTTCACTTCGGGTGCCAGGCGTCCAACGGCCTGGGACACCTCGACGAGGGCGGTCTCAAACAGGTAGGGAGGCTTCTTGAAGCCAAGTTGGATGCTCTCAGTGAACATCGGTGGATCCATCTACACAAAAATTTTAAGTTCTTTATTAGTAAGATGATCAATGTGTGCCAAGTTTTTAAGTGCATAAAGTAAAAACATTAATAATTAATGCAAGTAAAGTTAATTATCTAAGAGAAAGTAGGGGAGAGACTAGGCAGTATTTCAGCATATAGTCATCTCGTTTTTATTATGGAAAATAGTTTTTGTTCTATCTTAGCGTCCATGCTAACTAGGGCCTCTTAGGGTCAGGATGGCTCTGATACCAGCTCTGTGGGGATTGTCCGAAATACCCTGTTATGCATTCAACTCACGATCCCATGATCAGTGCACCGTGAGCACATAACCGAACTGAATATCCAGAATTACATCATCCATTACAGTACCGAATAAATAAGTCTTACAATAACGGGGTCACATGACCCATTCATACATAAATGCCACAACGGGCAAGTTCACACACATAGCAGCGGATACACGTCAACGTCGTCGGGCCCAAGTCATGCCTTAGACCTACAGGCGTCTGACTTGGAGATCGTCCTAGGTCGCATAGTCGTCCTGGTATCCTCCATCATCTTCATAGTCCTCCTCATAGTCTGGCCAAGTTAATAGCCAGGGACAAAGCCGTGAGTACATTTGGAATTGTACTCGCAAAACCATCAAAAGGGGAGCTAACTTAAGCTATCTAAAAGAGTCAAGAGAGGAAGAACAGTTTCTCTTGTGGATATAGCATGCATCAACAACAAGTGTCGACATAGCGTTCCGGCTTCTCAGTGCAAGGAACACTAAAGGGTCCTATGGCATCTCTATATCTTTATTGAAGAAGAGTTGCATTTCTCCATCTCATTTGATGGATATGCGAGGGAAAGTTCTATGACATCTCTATATCTTTATTGAAGAAGAGTTGCATTTCTCCATCTCATTTGATGGATATGCGAGGGAAAGTTCTATGACATCTCGTATATCTTTATTGAAGAAGAGTTGCATTTCTCCATCTCATTTGATGGATATGCGAGGGAAAGTTCTATGACATCTCTATATCTTTATTGAAGAAGAGTTGCATTTCTCCATCTCATTTGATGGATATGCGAGGGAAAGTTCTATGACATCTCTATATCTTTATTGAAGAAGAGTTGCATTTCTCCATCTCATTTGATGGATATGCGAGGGAAAGTTCTATGACATCTCTATATCTTTATTGAAGAAGAGTTGCATTTCTCCATCTCATTTGATGGATATGCGAGGGAAAGTTCTATGACATCTCTATATCTTTATTGAAGAAGAGTTGCATTTCTCCATCTCATTTGATGGATATGCGAGGGAAAGTTCTATGACATCTCTATATCTTTATTGAAGAAGAGTTGCATTTCTCCATCTCATTTGATGGATATGCG
Organism: Lolium rigidum; assembly: GCF_022539505.1. NCBI lineage: Eukaryota > Viridiplantae > Streptophyta > Magnoliopsida > Poales > Poaceae > Lolium > Lolium rigidum. Next base: position 30,233,771 of record NC_061512.1, read on the forward strand.
AGGAAAGTTCTATGACATCTCTATATCTTTATTGAAGAAGAGTTGCATTTCTCCATCTCATTTGATGGATATGCGAGGGAAAGTTCTATGACATCTCTATATCTTTATTGAAGAAGAGTTGCATTTCTCCATCTCATTTGATGGATATGCGAGGGAAAGTTCTATGACATCTCTATATCTTTATTGAAGAAGAGTTCCTCTCCAAGAAACATTAGGTAAGTGTCCCCCACTTGGTCTCCAACTCCACGACCATCTCCATATGGTCAACACACGCCCTTTTTCCGTACCTTTCCGGTACAACACAACACTTTCTTTGCAAAGCATTTGATAAAACAAAACTCAAGCCCCGGTTAAGTATGGCCATAACAACTTGTCCATGACCGCAGACACGGCTATTCGAATAGATTTGACTCTGCAGAGTTTGCACACTTTCTCCACAAGAACTGGTAAATCCGCCGGGATCATCCCCGGATCGTCATACGAAAGTATGCGAGTCCCGAATAACCAGTCATAGTCTTTCGCTCGTCTCCCTTGGCACAAGTCCTTCCCTGCGGGCTTACCCCTTCCCGGCACCCCGGCAGCATACCTCCTTTTGAGCGTATCTCCGGCGCCATGACGGAAGACCCTCAGTAATCGTCCGGCTATCGGTCTAGACAGTGTATTGCCTCCTTCGCAGCGCAACCCGGCGTCGGAGGTCGTCGTGACCCTCCCTAGATAGTTGTGAAGGTTGCTTATGCCAATTTCGACGGACTACGGACTAAGCCCGTGCCCACTTTGGGTAATGTGGTTGCGCGAATAAAAGTTGGAACGGCGAACACTTATACGCAGTGCTCCATTTTAGAAACCTTTTCTTTTTCCAACCCCCTGGTGTTCCACGAATCACCAAACACCAATATTCTCCATACCCTTTTCAAGTTCCCTTGTTTTTCTTAAACCATACACTTGGGCTAACACACCCAAGGTTTTCATAAACATTTACAACAAGGTAAACCTTGAGGGGTTCCCAACCTATAGTTTCATGAATAGGAACTACTATAGTACCATGGCCGAGATGATGGTCATCTTACCATGAGAGCATAAGTGCTTAAGGGAAGCATGTAGGATAATAACAAAGGGTGGATCAAACTCTCAGATTTGAGGTGCTACAATGCTACTTGAGTGGAGTAGTTGTGTTACTCATTTATTATTAAAGGGGGTACACGGCCTACTCCTCTCAATTTGAGAAATACACCAAGCATCATGACTTTGATACCTATACACTCAACAAAGTAGGGGGGTGGTGGAAAACTATAATTAGGGATGGTGCATGCTCGGGTTGAGCACTTATTAAGACCCAAGGAAATAGTACGGCATTGACACCATGCATCTTTCCATGTGTGAACCAAGATGAAAAACCACCCCAAGGTACTACCCTTATTACAACCATATGTAGACCAACATAGAGAGAGATCATCACAAAAAGAGATAAGATGCTTAGGGACATCAACAAATGACATCCAACACCACATCATTCAGAGTTCAAAGATGGCTTGCCTTGGTTGGCTTGTCCCTGGTTGGCTTGTCCCTGGTCCTCCTCAAATCCTTCTCCAAAGTCCTCTCCTTCAATCTCTCCTTCGTTCGTATCTAGCGTCGCCAAAGTAAACGATATATACAATCAACATATACTCAAGAACCAAGAGTTAACAAATAAAAGGAAAGTATGCGAGGGAGTGGCTTGGCAGAAAACAAAACATGATTTGTCCATTTTGGTAAACAATGCATCAAGGTTTAATTAAAAACGTCAAAATCTACTCCTATTATTCCATGTGACACACATACAATCATAACCAGAGACTAAACATTACTAAAAGAGTCTTCTGGTATTTTTCTTAGATGCATAGCAACAATATAAGACCAACACAATTGGAATCATTCAAAAATATTTATTTTTCAATTTTTAGAATTAAGAATACTAACCAGAATACAGTGATCATGTTTAATACATTAGAAATTGTACAAAAATACTAAAAATACAAGACCAGTGGCATTTGAAAGATAATTTGTTACTGGTTCTGATGCAATTGGATTCATGTCAAACAGAGTTACCAAACTATTTTTATTAACGAAACAAAGACACCAGTAGGTTTTCCATTTTTAATTCCTGTTTAACAATTTTTCAAAAATTAAAAAGGGCGGGAACGCCCTGGGCCGTGCGGTGCGGTGCAAATGGGCCGGCCCAGTGGGGCATCTCCGGTGGCTGGTGAAAAAAAGAAAAATAAGAAAAGGCCGGGGCCCGTGGCGGGCCAGGCAGGCCGACGTGGCCATGCACGCGGACGTGGCCGTGCATGCGCCATGCGGCCGCCCGATCTGGATCCGACGGCCCAGATCTGGCGCGTCGTGGACGTCCGCGGCGCTCGCCGGCGCGGAAGAAGAAAGGGGGCGGCCAGGGGCTTACCGGCGGCTGGCGGTGGCGTGGATCGGTGCAGACGGGTCGGCGGCGTGGGTGTGCTGCTCGTGGGCGTCCTGGCGAGGCTCGGACACGCCGGCGTTGTCGCGTTCGGCGGCGTCTGCGTCACGGGCGTCGCCGGTGCATCGTCGGTGTCGTCGCTCCGCTGCAGATCTGCACGGCGGAGGGCAACGGATAGGGTTAGGGGCAGTAGGAGGTGGTGCAGGCGACGAGACAGGGAGAGAGGGGAGCGTCGAGGGCGTCGCGGCGGTGACCACCTGCGCGTCACCCACGCGGTGACCGCGGTGAGCGTCTCGGCGTCGACAGCAGCGGCTTGAGCTGCTGCTCAAGCAGCCAGGGGTGGAGTGGGGCAGCCTAACGGCGTGGTGCGTGGGGGAGCTGAAGGGGGAGTGGGGGCGCTGGGGGTTTTTGTAGGCGGGGGGGGCGCGGTAGTGGGAGGGGCGGTGGCGACGGCCAACGGGCGTCCAAGGGCTGGCGTCACCAGCTGGCCCCACGGTGACGTCGCCCTGGAGCGTCAGTGAGGGGAGGGAAACGAGGGGGCGCGCGGGCAGTCGAGGTTGATGGCGCGTCGAACGAGGAGACGCCATCATGTCGCTTGACCGGCGTGGCGCGCGCGTGCGGTTTTGGGCTAGGGTTTTGGCGCGGGAGAGAGTGCTGGTGGCGTTTGGGCCAGAAGAGAGGGGGTAGCACGGGCTAGGGTTGGGCCAGGGCGAGAGAGAGAGGAGTGGTGTCGTCCACGACCCAAACCAGGGAAGAAAAAGAGAGGGAAGAGAGAAGGGAAAAAGAGAGGGGGAAGTTCCCCCTCTTGTCTCTCGGCCAAAACCATAGAGAGAAGAGAGAGAGAAGGAAAAAGGGGCAGGGGTGAAAACAAGAGGGGGCCATGCCATGCATGTGCCAAAATGTGACCAAAGTGCATGTGCACAAGTGTAAATCAAAATGAAGAAAAAATAAATAAGGTATGGTGGTGTTGGTGGTGCAACCCTAGGTGATCTGGTGGTGGTGTAGAGAAGAGGGTAAAGTGTTCCCTCTTATCCAAAAGTGATGCTCACCAAACTAGGGTTAGGGTGTTGAGGGGTATGGTGCACCAGAGGTGGTGTTAAATAAATTTAATAGCTCATTTCTGAAAAATTTTAAGGGGTAGTGTACTTATTTAATTTATGGTGTGGTAACAAGCATACCATACCAGAAAGGAATATTGAGTTAAGCCAAGCAAGAATCTAACCTACACTCAATCAACAGTGTTAAACAAAAGTTTTTGTTGGCTCAAAATTTTAACTTGTTGGAAAATATGCAGGTTCTGAAAAATGGGGTGTTACAGTATGGTGCGTAATGTAATCAACACAAATATTCTTAGACAAAGCATTGATGTTTTATCCCTAGTGGCAACAACACATCCACAACCTTAGAACTTTCTCGTCACCGTCCTGCATTCAATGGAGGCATGAACCCACTATCGAGCATAAATACTCCCTCTTGGAGTTACAAGTATCAACTTGGCCAGAGCCTCTACTAGCAACGGAGAGCATGCAAGAACATAAACAACACATATATGATAGATTGATAATCAACTTGACATAATATTCTATATTCATCGGATCCCACCAAACACAACATGTAGCATTACAAATAGATGATCGTGATCATGTTAGGCAGCTCACAAGATCTAAACATGATAGCACAAGAGGAGAAGACAACCATCTAGCTACTGTTATGGACCCATAGTCCAATGATGAACTACTCACGCATCAGTCCGGAGGCGGGCATGGTGATGTAGAGCCCTCCGGTGATGATTCCCTTCTCCGGCAGGGTGCCGAAGGCGATCTCCTGAATCCCCCGAGATGGGATTGGCGGCGGCGGCGTCTCTGGAAGTATTTCCGTATCGTGGCTCTCGGTAATAGGGTTTTCGCGACGGAGAGTATAAGTAGGCGGAAGGGCAGCGCAGGGGGAGGCACGAGGGCCCCACACCATAGGGCGACGCGGGCCCCACCTTGGCCGCGCGGCCCTGTGGTGTCGGCGCCTCGTGGCCCCACCTCGTATGCTCTTCGGTCTCCTGGAAGCTCCGTGGAAAAATAAGACCCTGGGCGTTGATTTCGTCCAATTCCGAGAATATTTCCTTTGTAGGATTTCTGAAACCAAAAACAGCGTAAAACAAGAATCGGCGCTTCGGCATCTTGTTAATAGGTTAGTGCCGGAAAATGCATCAAAACATCATAAAGTGTGAACAAAATATGTAGGTATTGTCATAAAACTAGCATGGAACATAAGAAATTATAGATACGTTGGAGACGTATCATGGACCTTCAAGCCTCATATGCCAGGGGTGCCGCCCAAATGTCTCTGGCCATGTGTTTGGCGCGCTCTCCGGGTCTGGATATCAATCTCGCCACCACCGGAGTTCCTCCGGATGCAGATGTAAACGCATTATTAGATGCATGCGGTGGCTACGATACCTGGATCGCGTGCCGCATTTGCCACGATGAATTCTACGACAAGGTGGTGCTGCCGGTTGATGAAGTCCTCGAGGCATAATATGCCAAGGAGCAAGAAGCGGTGGCGCGACCCGTCGGATCCAGCGACGAAGGCCAAATCACATGGACCAGCTCGAAGGACAAATCCAAGGATGGCGCCTAGTCTCCAACCGAGGAAGCCAAGGATGATGATGATGAAGGTGATGTTTCTTCTCCGGCCAAAGAGGCGGAAGATGAAGCAACACAAACTGAAGATGGAGCCGGCTCTTCTCCGGCTAGGGAGAAGTAAAAAACTTGGTCCTGCGGAAAAACAATGCATCATTTTGGCCCCATCGAGGGTTTGTAATATATAACTTAAATATTCATAAGTAGCTAGGACGAAACCGTGGGCGGAAAAACTTATCCTCCTATCCGTTCAATATATATATGCATGTTTCGTTTGTTGAAAAAGCAAGTGCTAGTTTCTAAGTTTTCCGGCTTGCTCACTTGACCTTCCACGAGCCGGAAAATCTTTAGCTGGAAACGCTCGCCTGTGGCGACGAAGCCCAATGGCGATCCGTCAATAGCCGCGGAAATAAGCCCCCATCCAAGGTGCCGGAAATCGCTACCAGGAATCCATGAGCTCGTAACAAAAAACTTGTCCACTAGAAAACTTAAGCTTACGTCCTAAAGGACGATTTTGAAAATCACAACTTTCATACACGACTAGACGGGAAAATCCAGCTCCGCGGTTTTAGTCGGAAAACATACACGATCCAAAAATGAAAAACTAAAGGAGGTAAAAGACTCAAAGAGTGAACCATGCTTTATTTCATTGATCATGCATCATATATATTACAAGATATGTAATGCGGAAATTGCTAAGTGTGGAAAGGACGTAGTTGTGCTATATTCCAGGGACGGTCTGTTTCATCGTATATGTCATCCGAATCCTCCCGTTTGCGTTTCCGGTACCAATTGGCAGGTCTATCTTATAACTCCCGAAAATCGACGAGGTAGTAAGATCCGTTGTGAAGCACTTTGCTGATGATGAAGGGTCCTTCCCATGGAGATTGCAACTTATGCTCTTTAACCTATCGAAGGCGGAGGACCAGGTCACCTGCCATAAACAAGCGATTCCGAACTCGACGACTCTGGTAACGTCGGAGCTTTTGCTGGTAAATGGTGGAACGTTGATCAGCTAGGTTCCGAGCTTCTTCAATCAGGTCCACAGATAGCTGTCGAGCCTCGTCAGCAGTTTCTTCATTGTAGGCGGAAACTCGCGTGGATGATGTCGGAGGGGAGCACAGCGTCGGATCTGTATACCAGGAAGAACGGAGTAAATCCGGTTGACCTGTTAGGGGTAGTTCTTAAACTCCACATAACAGAATCTAATTCCTCAGCCCAGGCTCCGGCTGCACGTCGCAGCGGTTCTTCAAGGCGGGGCTTGACTCCGGCTAGTATAAGACCATTGGCTCGTTCGACCTGACCATTAGATTGTGGATGATTCACATATGCAAGATCAAGCCGGATCCCTACGTCATGACAATAATCCTTTAGTTCCCCTTGTGCAAAGTTTGTGCCATTGTCTGTTATTATGTTGTGTGGGATGCCGAATCTCGTCACGAGGCTCCAAATAAATTTTAGTGTCGTAGCACCATCAGCCTTTCTCACTGGCTTTGCCTCGATCCACTTACTGAACTTGTCAATAGCGACCAAAAGGTATTCAAAACCATCAGGAGATGATTTCTTTAACTTCCCAACCATATCGAGTCCCCAAACCGCAAACGGCCAAGTAACAGGGATGATCTTCAGCTCTTGAGCTGGAGCGTTTGGTTGAGTAGCGTAGTACTGACAACCTCGGCAGGTTTTCACTAGTTTCTCAGCATCTTCTTTAGCTGTGAGCCAGTAAAATCCTAGCCGGAAAGCTTTTGCAACGAGAGACCTAGGAGCGGCGTGATGCTCGCAATCCCCTGCATGGATCTCTCTGAGGATTTCAATGCCATCTTGATTTGGGACGCACTTTAGAAATACCCCATTTGCACTTCGTTTGTAGAGCTGTCCATCAGCAATTCTGTAGGACCTTGCTCGCCGAATGATCTATCGTGCGAGGACTTCATCCTCTGGCAACTTCTGATCAATAAGGTAATCCAGGAAAGGATGTGTCCAGGCCGGAATGATAGCCATTACCTCCTTAGCCCACATATGGGTTTTCCGGGTTAGCACCCTTCACCGAGGGTATCTGTTGTGGGTATACTTCATGGGTGTACCATCGACAGTGCCTAGATCCGGCAAGCCCGGGTGGCCCATAGACGGTGATGGTGGCGTGTGGCCCATCGGGCGGCCCAGTTGTTGTTGATCATGAAGGATGAAGTCCAGCCCAGGATCAGGAAGCCGGATCCTAACCGACCTTCGGAGGAAGCCGGATCCGTGAAGGCCCATGAGGGACCAGAATCCAGTACGACGTAGATGGAAGGCGGATCCTTGACGTGCACGGCAAGACATTGTACCGTAGTTAGGCAACTTGTAATCCGGCTAGGACTCTCCATGTAAACCCTAGATCTGTGCGCAAAATAAGCCGGATCCCGGGAGCCCTAGAACCACAACCATTATAACGACGCGCAAGTGCCCAGATAATTTCAGACAAGCAGCAGTAGGCACTGTCATCGTGCAGGTGTTCCGAGGCTGGGTAACTCGCGTACTACCGTCCCGAGGACACTCCGCCCTATGGCCCCTACTTCTTTTCCCCCTCGTGAGGATCCCTCCTCCGAGGTACCTGATGCGCGTAAATGTACACGTCCGTTGGGAACCCCAAGAGGAAGGTATGATGCGCACAGTGGCAAGTTTTCCCTCAGAAAGAAACCAAGGTTTAATCGAACCAGGAGGAGCCAAGAAGCACGTTGAAGGTTGATGGTGGCGAAATGTGATGCGGCGCAACAACAGGGATTCCGGCGCCAACGTGGAATCTGCACAACAAAACCAAAGTACTTTGCTCCAACGAAACAGTGAGGTTGTCAATCTCACCGGCTTGCTGTAACAAAGGATTAAGCGTATCGAGTGGAAGATGATTGTTTGCAAGAAAATAGTAAAACACAATCGCGATAGATTGTATGCTATGTAAAGAATAGGACCGGGGTCCACAGTTCACTAGAGGTGTCTCTCCCATAAGATAAAAGCATGTTGGGTGAACAAATTACAGTCGGGCAATTGACAAATAGAGAAAGGCATAACAATGCATATACATGATATGATAAATATAGTGAGATTTAATTGGGCATTACGACAAAGTACATAGACCGCCATCCAACTGCATCTATGCCTAAAAAGTCCACCTTCAGGTTATCATCCGAACCCCATTCGGTATTAAGTTGCTAAGCAACAGACAATTGCATTAAGTATGGTGCGTAATGTAATCGACAACTACATCCTTAGACATAGAATCAATGTTTTATCCCTAGTGGCAACAACACATCACAACCTTAGAACTTTCTGTCACTGTCCCAGGTGTCAATGAAGGCATGAACCCACTATCGAGCATAAATACCCCCTCTTGGAGTTAAGAGCAAAAACTTGGCCAGAGCCTCTACTAATAACGGAGAGCATGCAAGATCATAAACAACACATAAACAATAGATTGATAATCACCATAACATAGTATTCTCTATCCATCGGATCCCGACAAACACAACATATAGAATTACGGATAGATGATCTTGATCATGTTAGGCAGCTCACAAGATCCAACAATGAAGCACAACAAGGAGAAGACGACCATCTAGCTACTCGCTATGGACCCATGGTCCAGGGGTGAACTACTCACTCATCACTCCGGAGGCGATCATGGCGATGAAGAGTCCTCCGGGAGATGAATCCCCTCTCCGGCGGGGTGCCGGAGGCGATCTCCTGAATCCCCCGAGATGGGATTCGCGGCGGCGGCGTCTCTGGAAGGTTTTCCGTATCGTGGCTCTCGGTGCGGGGGTTTCGCGACGGGGGCTTTAAGTAGGCGAAAGGGCAGCGTGGGGGGCCACACGAGGGCCCCACACCATAGGTCGGCGCGGCCAGGGCCTGGGCCGCGCCGCCCTATGGTGACGGCGCCTCGTGGCCCCACTTCCTTCCCTCTTCGGTCTTCTGGAAGCTCCGTGCAAAAATAGGACCATGGGCGAAGATTTCGTCCAATTCCGAGAATATTTCCTTACTAGGATTTCTGAAACCAAAAACAGCAGAAAACAGCAACTGGCTCTTCGGCATCTTGTTAATAGGTTAGTTCCAGAAAATGCATAAATATGACATATAATGTGCATAAAACATGTAGGTATCATCAATAAAGTAGCATGGAACACAAGAAATTATCGATACGTTGGAGACGTATCAGCATCCCCAAGCTTAGTTCTGCTCGTCCCGAGCAGGTAAAACGATAACAAAGATAATTTCTGAAGTGACATGCCATCATAATCTTGATCATACTATTTTTAAACATATGTAATGAATGCAGCGATCAAAACAAAGGTAATGACATGAGTAAACAAGTGAATCATATAGCAAAGACTTTTCATGAATAGTACTTCAAGACAAGCATCAATAAGTCTTGCATAAGAGTTAACTCATAAAGCAATAAATCAAAGTAAAGGTGTTGAAGCAACACAAAGGAAGATTAAGTTTCAGCGGTTGCTTTCAACTTATAACATGTATATCTCATGGATATTGTCAACATAAAGTAATATAACAAGTGCAATATGCAAGTATGTAGGAATCAATGCACAGTTCACACAAGTGTTTGCTTCTTAGGTGGAAGGAGATAGGTAAAGCTGACTCAACAATAAAAGTAAAAGAATGGTCCTTCAAAGAGGAAAGCATCGATTGCTGTATTTGTGCTAGAGCTTTTATTTTGAAAACATGAAACAATTTTGTCAACGGTAGTAATAAAGCATATGAGTTATGTAAATTATATCTTACAAGTTGCAAGCCTCATGCATAGTATACTAATAGTGTCCGCACCTCGTCCTACTTAGCTTGGACTACCGGATCTTTGCATGCCATGTTTCAACCAAGTGTCACAAAGGGTACCTCCATGCCGCTTTGTACAAAGGTCTAAGGAGAATGCTCGCATTTTGGATTTCTCGCTTTTGATTATTCTCAACTTAGACATCCATACCGGGACAACATGGACAACGGATAATGGACTCCTCTTAAATGCATAAGCATGTAGCAACGATTATTATTCTCATATGAGATTGAGGATATATGTCCAAAACTGAAACTTCAACCATGATTCATGGCTTTAGTTAGCGGCCCAGTGTTCTTCTCTAACAATTTTGCATGCTCCAATCACTAAAATGATAGATCCTTCAGACAAGACGGACATGCATAGCAACTCACATGATATTCAACAATAGTTGATGGCGTTCCCCGAAGCATGGTTATCGCACAACAAGCAACTTAATAAAATATAAAGTGCATAAGTACATATTCAATACTACGATAGTTTTTAAGGCTATTTTGTCCCATGAGCTATATATTGCAAAGGTGAATGATGAAATTTTAAAGGTAGCACTCAAGCAATTTACTTTGGAATGGCGGAGAAATACCATGTAGTAGGTAGGTATGATGGACACAAATGGCATAGTAGTTGGCTCAAGGATTTTGGATGCATGAGAAGTATTCCCTCTCGATACAAGGTTTAGGCTAGCAAGGTTATTTGAAGCAAACTCAAGGATGAACCGGTGCAGCAAAACTCACATAAAAGACATATTGTAAACATTATAAGACTCTACACCGTCTTCCTTGTTGTTCAAAACTCAATACTAGATATTATCTAGACCTTAGAGAGACCAAATATGCAAATCAAATTTTAGCAAGCTCTATGTATTTCTTCATTAATGGGTACAAAGCATATGATGCAAGAGCTTAAACATGAGCACAACAATTGCCAAGTATCACATTATCCAAGACATTTTAGAATTACTACATGTAGCATTTTCCAATTCCAACCATTTAACAATTTAACGAAGAAGAAACTTCGCCTTGAACATTATGAGTAAAGCCTAAGGACATATTTGTCCATATGCAACAGCGGAGCGTGTCTCTCTCCCACAAAGTGAATGATAGGATCCATTTTATTCAAACAAAATAAAAAACAAAAACAAACCGACGCTCCAAGTAAAGAACACAAGATGTGACTGAATAAAAATATAGTTTCAGGGGAGGAACCTGATGATGTTGTCGATGAAGAAGGGGATGCCTTGGGCATCCCCAAGCTTAGACGCTTGAGTCTTCTTAAAATATGCAGGGGTGAACCACGGGGGCATCCCCAAGCTTAGAGCTTTCACTCCTCTTGATCATAGTATATCATTCTCCTCTCTTGACCCTTGAAAACTTCCTTCACACCAAACTTCAAGCAAACTCATTAGAGGGTTAGTGCACAATTAATAATTCACACATTCAGAGGTGACACAAACATTCTTTACACTTCTGGACATTGCATAAAGCTACTGGACATTAATGGATCAAAGAAATGAATCCAACATAGCAAAAGAGGCAATGCGAAATAAAAGGCAGAATCTGTCAAAAACAGAACAGTCCGTAAAGAGGAATTTTAAAATGGCACCAGACTTGCTCAAATGGAAAAACTCAAAACTAATGAAAGTTGCATACATATCTGAGGATCACGCTCGTAAATTGGCAGATTTTTTAGAATTTTCTACAGAGGCCTGTTCCCAGATTCGTGACAGACAGCAATGCTGTTTCTGCGCAGCGATCCCAAATATAACATCAACTTTGACATAGAAACTTTACTTGGCACAAAAACATGATAAGGAGAGGTTGCTACAGTAGTAAACAACTTCCAAGACTCAACAAAACAAAAAATTGCTGTAGTAAAAACATGGGTTGTCTCCCATAACCGCTTTTCTTTAACGCCTTTCAGTTAGGCGCAGAAAGTGCAAATCAAGTATTATCGGATGGTAGTGCATCAACATTATAACCAGGGGTATTGGGAATTTTCTCAACCAAGCATAGTATATTGGATACATAAGTTTTAGCATCTCCCTTTTCATTAGTCTTGGGCTTGCTACTCTCATTGAACAAATTTTCAGGAACAAGCCAAGCATAGTTATTTTCTAGTGCATCATTCATAGCTACGAGTTTACATGGTATTGGTGCTTTGATCTCCCCACCATCATTAATATTATTAGTGTATATTATTCTATCTATGTCCATTTTTTCAAGGAGACCAACAAAATTAGTATGAGAACCTAGCATATTAAATTTAGCAAAAACCTTTCTAGCCTCTCTTGCTAGACCACCAAATTCTCTAAGAAGAGTTTCTAAAACAAAATCTTTCTTTTCCCCTTCTTCCATATCACCGAGTGTAAGAAACATGTGTTGGATTATAGGATTGAGATTAACAAATTTAGTTTCCAACATGCGAACTAAAGCAGCAGCAGCGATTTCATAGGTAGGTGCAAGTTCTACCAAGTGTCTATCTTCAAAATCTTCAGTAATACTAACATGATTGAAAAATTCTTCTATATTATTTCTCCCAACTATGGACCCACGTCCTACCGGTATGTCTTTTGTGGTAAAATTAAAAGGAAACATGATGCAATAAGCAAAAAGTAAACTAGGCGAATAAAGTAAAGACAAGTAACTAATTTTTTTGTGTTTTTGATATGGAGAGCAAGACAATAAATAAAGTAAAACTAGCAACTATTTTTTGTGTGTTTTGTTTAGGTGCAGCAAACAAAGTAGTAAATAAAATAAAGCAAGAAAAAAACAAAGTAAAGAGATTGAGAAGTGGAGACTCCCCTTGCAGCGTGTCTTGATCTCCACGGCAACGGCGCCAGAAAACAGGCTTGATGCGCGTAAATGTACACGTCCGTTGGGAACCCCAAGAGGAAGGTATGATGCGCACGAGTGGCAAGTTTTCCCTCAGAAAGAAACCAAGGTTTAATCGAACCAGGAGGAGCCAAGAAGCACGTTGAAGGTTGATGGTGGCGAAATGTGATGCGGCGCAACAACAGGGATTCCGACGCCAACGTGGAATCTGCACAACAAAACCAAAGTACTTTGCCCCAACGAAACAGTGAGGTTGTCAATCTCACCGGCTTGCTGTAACAAAGGATTAAGCGTATCGAGTGGAAGATGATTGTTTGCAAGAAAATAGTAAAACACAATTGCAGTAGATTGTATGCTATGTAAAGAATAGGACCGGGGTCCACAGTTCACTAGAGGTGTCTCTCCCATAAGATAAAAGCATGTTGGGTGAACAAATTACAGTCGGGCAATTGACAAATAGAGAAAGGCATAACAATGCATATACATGATATGATAAATATAGTGAGATTTAATTGGGCATTACGACAAAGTACATAGACCGCCATCCAAGCTGCATCTATGCCTAAAAAGTCCACCTTCGGGTTATCATCCGAACCCCATTCGGTATTAAGTTGCTAAGCAACGAGACAATTGCATTAAGTATGGTGCGTAATGTAATCGACAACTACATCCTTAGACATAGAATCAATGTTTTATCCCTAGTGGCAACAACACATCACAACCTTAGAACTTTCTGTCATTGTCCCAGGTGTCAATGAAGGCATGAACCCACTATCGAGCATAAATACCCCCTCTTGGAGTTAAGAGCAAAAACTTGGCCAGAGCCTCTACTAATAACGGAGAGCATGCAAGATCATAAACAACACATAAACAATAGATTGATAATCACCATAACATAGTATTCTCTATCCATCGGATCCCGACAAACACAACATATAGAATTACGGATAGATGATCTTGATCATGTTAGGCAGCTCACAAGATCCAACAATGAAGCACAACAAGGAGAAGACGACCATCTAGCTACTGCTATGGACCCATGGTCCAGGGGTGAACTACTCACTCATCACTCCGGAGGCGATCATGGCGATGAAGAGTCCTCGGGAGATGAATCCCCTCTCCGGCAGGGTGCCGGAGGCGATCTCCTGAATCCCCCGAGATGGGATTCGCGGCGGCGGCGTCTCTGGAAGGTTTTCTATATCGTGGCTCTCGGTACTGGGGGTTTCGCGACGGGGGCTTTAAGTAGGCGAAAGGGCAGCGTGGGGGGCCACACGAGGGCCCCACACCATAGGTCGGCGCGGCCAGGGCCTGGGCCGCGCCGCCCTATGGTGACGGCGCCTCGTGGCCCCACTTCCTTCCCTCTTCGGTCTTCTGGAAGCTCCGTGCAAAAATAGGACCCTGGGCGAAGATTTCGTCCAATTCCGAGAATATTTCCTTACTAGGATTTCTGAAACCAAAAACAGCAGAAAACAACAACTGACTCTTCGGCATCTTGTTAATAGGTTAGTTCCAGAAAATGCATAAATATGACATATAATGTGCATAAAACATGTAGGTATCATCAATAAAGTAGCATGGAACACAAGAAATTATCGATACGTTGGAGACGTATCAGTACCGTCTACTAAGCAACGACAGTTGGCGCCCACCGTGGGGCCTGAGGCGTCTGGAGGCCGAAACCGGGAGGGTTCCGCCATGGGAAGCTACGACGACACGATCGATGTGGGGCGTGTTCTTTACGCCGGGAATTTTCCGATCGTCCCTCCGGACGAATTCTGGATTCAGGCCAAGGCCAACCCCGTCAAGCTTTCCATCGTCCCGATCGGCGGCATCCACATCTTCATCGGCGAAACCGTCGATTCCGACGGAAACGCTCTGGTAAGTACCGCTAACGCGACCGCCGCTGAGCTGGACGCAGTCGCGAAAATCCGATCTGAGTCGCAGGTACTTCCTAAGGAGGATTCCGCCTTAGATCTGAAAAAATCAAAGCCCACCCAATCCGCCCCTGAGCAGGAGAAAACGGTGGAAGACCAATGCAGATCCGCCTGGGTCTCCCAGGTGTTAGAGAAGCAAAGGTGCCACTTCGTGCACTTCTTGGCCCATACCGCAGGAGTCGCCCCTCTTGAGGGCGGAGTCGATCCTATGCAGGTTGAGGCACCCGGAAACAACGTCGCCCCGGATCAGCAGGAGGCTGTCGGAGACAGCGACGCTCCGGGACAAGATGGAGCCGGAGATCTCGAGGAATCAATCCTCGGCAACTTAAGCCCAACTTCCGGCGATTCCTCCTCCATGGATACGGAAGAATTCAACCGCAAGCTCGAAGAACTCGGAGGCGGTGAGCAAGCTGACGCAGAATCCGCCCAGCCCATGCAGGTTCTTGCAACCGTGGCAGCGCTGGATCAGCAGGAGGCGGAAGATGAATACACCTCCTCCGAAGCATGACCATCCCACGCTGGATCTCCCTTAGATTGGGAACGACCGCAAAAGGAAGTCTTGTCCCCAGAAGAGATAGTTGAGCAAGCACGCATGGATTTAGTCACACAGTCTGATGTCCTCAATAAACCAATAACTCCTGACGACGCCGCCGATCTGGAGGCTTTAGAGGCCACAAGAAAGGAGATGCTGGCTACCACCAGGAAGTTCGCCAACACCGCAGCTGCAATGCTGGATGAGAGAAGAGAAGCTGCAAACTTCGTGGTTCACTTTCAAAAGAAAGATCGCGAGGTCGATGAATCACTTGCACAGGTGAAGAAGCTCCGGAAACACTGGGAGGAGAAAGTGGAGGAGGCCGATAGAATCATTCGAGAAGCCATCCCTCCCCGTAAGATCACCTTCGCAACTCCCACAGAACAACAGCCGCTCACAACTCCAAAAGATAACATGAAGAAGGCTGCGGAGCTCCTGAAAAAGAAGGACGAGGAGATTGACATCAACTACGTCCGGAAGCTCGTTGCTTCAGCAATGCAGCAACAGAGTAAGGCAGATACTTCGCGCAGGTTGGAGTCCAATCCGGATCACTGCTTATCCACCGCGCAGAAGGACGCCCTAGGAAGTCAACATCGTGATGGCGAATCGCGCACCGGATCCACGGAGCGCAGGAGAAAAGTCAGGGAACATCCAAATCCAATCCCGGTGCCCTCGGATTCAAACCCGAGGAACCTAGCAATGGGAAAGGACCCGATGTATACTGGCAGAGACAAGTATCGTAACCCGTCACCACCACCCCGGACTCCGCGTCCTCCGCTGCCCCCTCGTCGTCGCAGTCCTGCCAGAAACACTAGGCCTCATGGGCCAGGTGGAATCAACATCCACGACAATATGCCACGCCCTAGAAACAGGAACATGGAGCGCACGCTGGAGCCACGCAGGAGCCGGAACGAAGAGCGCGAGCCTGAGCCTCGTCGGAACCAGGACCGCGAGCCAGAGCCTCGTAGAAGCCAAGGACGCGAGCCTGAACCAAGAAGGAGCCGGAACGAAGAGCGCGCGCCTGAGCCCCGTAGGAGCCAGAACGACGGAGGCGACCACCACCAAGAGGAAGGGAGCCACCGGAGCCGGAGCCAGCCACGGGAAGAGCGCCGGGAATCTGAAGGCGGAAGAACATCCTACAAGCCCCCTCGCAGATCCCCCTCGCCACCACCCAGTGGAGGCGGAGGCGGAGGCGGAGGCCGGAGATCTCGTTCCCGCTCAAAGACCCCTGGCGGCGGTCCCCGCGATGCTCAGGAACGTCTCAACGAGTACAGATCCGACTACATCAGCCCAAAGTGCTTTGGCCGGATGATCCGAGAGGAACCAAAGCCAAGAAGCTTGAACCTGAAGCTACCCGGAAACCTGAAGCATTATGATGGCAGCGAAAGGCCGGATACCTGGATTGAAGATTACTACAATGCAGTAACCTTCGCGGAGGAACCCCCAATATAGCCTGCCGCATGCTCCAGTTGTACCTTATTGGTCCAGCTCGTGTTTGGCTCAGCGACCTCGAAGAGAACACCATCTTTTGCTGGTTTGACCTGAAGAAGGCCTTTGAGAATCACTTCAGGGGCACCTACAAGAGACCGGCCACCACAAGCGACCTTCAGGACTGCATCCAGAAGAAGGGTGAAACATCCAGAAGTTTCCTCACCCGATGGTTAGCAACCAGAAACGAGTGCGAGAACGTAGATAACCGCACAGCTATGCACGCCTTCATTGGTGGCCTGCAGCGAGGAGGACTGTTGCGACACAAGCTTACCTGCCTGGTGAATGCGAACAAACTCACGCTTGATGAGATGATAAACATCGCCAGCGATCACACTGCCGCCGATGACGACGCAGGCGGAGATCTCGCAGATACAGCCATACCCCTGCACCAACAAAAGAAAGACCGTGACAATGGCGTCAGCAACAGCAACAAGCGGAAGAACCCCCACGAAGACCGAGAAGGCGGAGGATCCGACATGGTCGCCATGACGTTCCAACGCGGAGGTCCAGGAGGTGGAAGAGACCGCGGACGTGGAGGCGGAGCAGGCAGGGGCCAGCAGCGCGCTGACGAGGTCACCGCTGCCGGATCCCGCGCCCCGCAAACGTACGAAGAATATAGGGATATGCCGTGCTTGGCTCATCTAGATCCGGCTACGGGCAAATCCACTCACACCAATCGCAACTGCAAGTGGGTCAACGATTTGAAGAACGACCCGGAGGCAGGATACAAGCGAGCCCGGAAGCACCGCGCCCGTGGCAAAGGAGGCAAGGGCAAGAACAAGGACAAAGAAGAAGACAGTTCCGAGGCAATGGACGAAGATGATGCTTCGCCGGATCCCAAAGAGGGCACCGCAGCTAACAAGTCCAACCCTTTTGGGAAAAAGAGTGTCGGAGCCTTCCACACCTTCCTGGGAACCCCAACAGTCCGTGCCAAAAAATCGGCGCTCCGGCTCTTGAACGCCACAGTTCTGGCTGTGCCGCAGTATGTCAAGTGGTCGGAGAAAGCCTGTACCTTCGACAGGTCGGATCATCCGGCTGTCATCCCCAAAGAATGCTATGCTCGGTTGTGAGTCCCCGTATTGACGGGTATGACTTCTCCAAGTGCCTTATGGATGGCGGAGCTAGCTTGAACATCATGTACCTGGAGACTCTGGAGAGGATGAACCTAACCAAGGACCAGCTAAAGCATAGCACCACTGAGTTCCACGGTGTGGTTCCGGGTAAAAAGGCAAACTCCCTGGGCAGCATAAAACTTCCTGTGGCCTTCGGCGATGTTAATAATTACCGCGAAGAGATGATCACGTTTGAAGTGGTGCCCTTCAAGAGCTCCTACCATGTAATCTTCGGCAGGCCCACCTACCACAAGTTTCACGCCAGGGCATGCTACATCTACAACAAGCTCAAGATTCCGGGTCCTAACGGTATGATCACCGTATCCGGAGACTACAAGAAAGCAAGGGACTGCGAGGAGGGCGAAGCCGCTTTCGCAGAATCCGTCATATCTGGAGAGGAGTTGCAAGGCTACAGAGCCGCGGTGGATCCGACTGAGATGCAGACCCCCAAGAAGCAGATCTCCGAACAGAAGACCTCGTTCAAGGCCGCGATAGAAACCAAGAAGCATGACCTCGTTGAAGGCGACATCTCCAAGCAGGTTTCAGTCGGAGAAAACATGGACCCCAAATAGGAAGGCGCGCTCGTCGAGTTCCTCCGAGCTAACATGGATATCTTCGCATGGCAACCTTCTGACATGTTCGGAGTACCAAGGGAACTCGCCGAGCACTACCTCAACATAAATCCGGGTGCAAAACCGGTGAAGCAAGCTATGCGACGCTTTGGAGATAAGAAGCGTGATAACGCGTGAAGCACACGTCCGTTGGGAACCCCAAGAGGAAGGTGTGATGCGTACAGCAGCAAGTTTTCCCTAAGTAAGAAACCAAGGTTATCGAACAAGTAGGAGTCAAGGACCACGTGAAGGTTGTTGGTGGAGGAGTGTAGTGTGGCGCAACACCAGTGAATCCGGCGCCAATGTGGAACCTGCACAACACAATCAAGATACTTTGCCCCAATGTAACAGTGAGGTTGTCAATCTCACCGGCTTGCTGAAAACAAAGGATTAAACGTATGGTGTGGAGAATGATGTTTGTTTGCGAAGAACAACAAAGAACAGAGTTTGCAGTAGATTGTATTTCAGATGTAAAAAATGGACCGGGGTCCACAGTTCACTAGTGGTGTCTCTCCAATAAGATAAATAACATGCTGGGTGAACAAATTACAGGTGGGCAATTGACAAATAAAGATTCAATACATATCATGATGATTGATACGTCTCCAACGTATCGATAATTTCTTATGTTCCATGCTACTTTATTGATGATACCTACATGTTTTATGCACATTATATGTCGTATTTACGCATTTTCTGGAACTAACCTATTAACAAGATGCCGAAGAGCCGATTCGTTGTTTTACTGCTGTTTTTGGTTTCAGAAATCCTAGTAAGGAAATATTCTCGGAATTGGACGAAACTTTCGCCCGGGGTCCTATTTTTGCACGAAGCTTCCGGAAGACCGAAGAGATAACGAAGTGGGGCCACGAGGCAGCCAGGGGACAGGGCGGCGCGGCCCAAGCCCGGCCGCGCGGCCCTACCCCTGGGCACCTCGTGTGGCCCCCGCGTTGCCCTTCCGCCTACTTAAAGTCTCCGTCGCGAAACCCCCAGTACCGAGAGCCACGATACGGAAAACCTTCCAGAGACGCCGCCGCCGCGAATCCCATCTCGGGGGATTCAGGAGATCGCCTCCGGCACCCTGCCGGAGAGGGGATTCATCTCCCGGAGGACTCTACACCGCCATGGTCGCCTCCGGAGTGATGAGTGAGTAGTTCACCCCTGGACCATGGGTCCATAGCGGTAGCTAGATGGTCGTCTTCTCCTTGTTGTGCTTCATTGTTGGATCTTGTGAGCTGCCTAACATGATCAAGATCATCTATCCGTAATACTATATGTTGTGTTTGTCGGGATCCGATGGATAGAGAATACTATGTTATGGTGATTATCAATCTATTGTTTATGTGTTGTTTATGATCTTGCATGCTCTCCGTTATTAGTAGAGGCTCTGGCCAAGTTTTTGCTCTTAACTCCAAGAGGGAGTATTTATGCTCGATAGTGGGTTCATGCCTTCATTGACACCTGGGATCGTGACGGTAGGTTCTAAGGTTGTGATGTGCTGTTGCCACTAGGGATAAAACATTGATTCTATGTCTTAGGATGTAGTTGTCGATTACATTACGCACCATACTTAATGCAATTGTACTGTTGCTTAGCAACTTAATACTGAATGGGGTTCGGATGATAACCCGAAGGTGGACTTTTTAGGCATAGATGCGGTTGGATGGCGGTCTATGTACTTTGTCGTAATGCCCAATTAAATCTCACTATATTTATCATATCATGTATATGCATTGTTATGCCTTTCTCTATTTGTCAATTGCCCGACTGTAATTTGTTCACCCAACATGCTTTTATCTTATGGGAGAGACACCTCTAGTGAACTGTGGACCCCGGTCCTATTCTTTACATAGCATACAATCTACTGCAATTGTGTTTTACTTGTTTTCTTTGCAAACATCTTCCACTCGATACGTTTAATCCTTTGTTACAGCAAGCCGGTGAGATTGACAACCTCAGCTGTTTCGTTGGGACAAAGTACTTTGGTTGTGTTGTGCAGGTTCCGCGTTGGCGCCGGAATCCATGGTGTTGCGCCGCATCACATTTCGCGACCATCAACCTTCAACGTGCTTCTTGGCTCCTACTGGTTCGATTAAACCTTGGTTTCATACTGAGGGAAACTTGCTTCTATACGCATCATACCTTCCTCTTGGGGTTCCCAACGGACGTGTACATCTACGCGTATCAAGCATAAATTTACGGCGCCGTTGCCGGGGAGATCAAGACACGCTGCAAGGGGAGTCTCCACTTCTCAATCTCTTTACTTTGTTTTTGTCTTGCTTTATTTTATTTACTACTTTGTTTGCTGCACCTAAACAAAACACAAAAAAATTAGTTGCTAGTTTTACTTTATTTACTGTCTTGCTCTCTATATCAAAAACACAAAAAAATTAGTTACTTGTCTTTACTTTATTTGCCTAGTTTATTTTATTACTATTATAATGAGTAATCCTGAAGTTGAAGTTCGTTCTTTTAAGCAACAAGGTGGAGAGAGTTTTAAAGATGCTTGGTATAGAATTAGTAATGCTCATCATAGGTGCATTAAGAAACACTCCACCACTATCCTTCTTAGGAACTTTTATGTTGGTTTATCTAGTTGGAATAGGTATGTTCTTGATGCTCTTTCGGGAGGTAATTTCCTAAGTACTCCCGCTTTAGAAGCTAGTTGCATCACTGAGAGTCTAGTTGGAATACCACCTGTTAATGAAGTTAAAATTGAAATCTCTCTTGAAGATATTATGAAAAAATTGGAAACCATAGAGAAATTTTTTTCAAGTGTTGAAACTAAATTGGAAATTTTATTTGATAAAACTGATGAACTTGATAAATCCTTAGGAGGAATTGATGAAAGAATTAGAGTCCTAGGAACTTGTGTTGTCAATGATAATCAAACCAATAGGATTGATGAACTTGAAAAAGCTATGGGAACCTTGGGTTCAACCTTTTCTTCTCTCAAGTATAATGAGAAAGCTTATGTGGGTAAAGAGCAAAAATTCATGTATGCCTCTAAAGTGCCTAAACAAAAGAATTACTATAGGCCTAAAATTGCTAAAACCCCTAGCACCACCATAGAAAATTTAGATAATGGAGCACCTAAAGCATCCTCTGCAACAAGTTGTGCTTGCATGAAGAGTAAGAATGTTGATGCTTCATCACTTGATAATACTTGATTTGCACTTTCTGCGCCTAGCTGAAAGGCGTTAAAGAAAAGCGCTTATGGGAGACAACCCATGTTTTTACTACTGCAATTTTTTTTGTTTTGTTGAGTCTTGGAAGTTGTTTACTACTGTAGCAACCTCTCCTTATCATGTTTTTGTGCCAAGTAAAGTTTCTATGTCAAAGTTGATGTTATATTTGGGATCGCTGCGCAGAAACAGCATTGCTGTCTGTCACGAATCTGGGCACAGGCCTCTGTAGAAAATTCGAAAAAATCTGCCAATTTACGAGCGTGATCCTCAGATATGTACGCAACTTTCATTAGTTTTGAGTTTTTCCATTTGAGCAAGTCTGGTGCCAGCTTTAAATTCGTATTTACGGACTGTTCTGTTTTTGACAGATTCTGCCTTTTATTTCGCATTGCCTCTTTTGCTATGTTGGATTTATTTCTTTGATCCATTAATGTCCAGTAGCATTATGCAATGTCCAGAAGTGAAAATAATGATTGTGTCACCTCTGAATGTGTGAATTATTAATTGTGCACTAACCCTCTAATGAGTTTGCTTGAAGTTTGGTGTGAAGGAAGTTTTCAAGGGT
Source organism: Lolium rigidum (assembly GCF_022539505.1). Lineage (NCBI taxonomy): Eukaryota > Viridiplantae > Streptophyta > Magnoliopsida > Poales > Poaceae > Lolium > Lolium rigidum. Next base: position 30,255,930 of record NC_061512.1, read on the forward strand.
CAAGAGAGGAGAATGATATACTATGATCAAGAGGAGTGAAAGCTCTAAGCTTGGGGATGCCCCCGTGGTTCACCCCTGCATATTTTAAGAAGACTCAAGCGTCTAAGCTTGGGGATGCCCAAGGCATCCCCTTCTTCATCGACAACATCATCAGGTTCCTCCCCTGAAACTATATTTTTATTCAATCACATCTTGTGTTCTTTACTTGGAGCGTCTGTTTGTTTTTGTTTTTGTTTTTGTTTGAATAAAATGGATCCTAGCATTCACTTTGTGGGAGAGAGACACGCTCCGCTGTTGCATATGGACACATGTGTCCTTAGGCTTTACTCATAATGTTCAAGGCGAAGTTTCTTCTTCGTTAAATTGTTAAATGGTTGGAATTGGAAAATGCTACATGTAGTAATTCTAAAATGTCTTGGATAATGTGATACTTGGCAATTGTTGTGCTCATGTTTAAGCTCTTGCATCATATGCTTTGTACCCATTAATGAAGAAATACATAGAGCTTGCTAAAATTTGATTTGCATATTTGGTCTCTCTAAGGTCTAGATAATATCTAGTATTGAGTTTTGAACAACAAGGAAGACGGTGTAGAGTCTTATAATGTTTACAATATGTCTTTTATGTGAGTTTTGCTGCACCGGTTCATCCTTGAGTTTGCTTCAAATAACCTTGCTAGCCTAAACCTTGTATCGAGAGGGAATACTTCTCATGCATCCAAAATCCTTGAGCCAACTACTATGCCATTTGTGTCCACCATACCTACCTACTACATGGTATTTCTCCGCCATTCCAAAGTAAATTGCTTGAGTGCTACCTTTAAAATTCCACCATTCACCTTTGCAATATATAGCTCATGGGACAAAATAGCCTTAAAAACTATCGTAGTATTGAATATGTACTTATGCACTTTATATTTTATTAAGTTGCTTGTTGTGCGATAACCATGCTTAGGGGAACGCCATCAACTATTGTTGAATATCATGTGAGTTGCTATGCATGTCCGTCTTGTCTGAAGGATCTATCATTTTAGTGGTTGGAGCATGCAAAATTGTTAGAGAAGAACATTGGGCCGCTAACTAAAGCCATGAATCATGGTTGAAGTTTCAGTTTTGGACATACGGATGAAGCCTGGTAACCGGGTGTATACGTGAGCACGCGGTGAGAGAGTGACACGTGTCTAACGGTGTTAGTGTTACCGTGAGATGATTTTTCTGATTCCACTGGTCATCTCTCAGGATGTAAATGGCAGATACGCCGCCCGCAAAAAAACGTGTATGTGACCGTCGCGGCAAGCCGCTTCAGTTAAATGGATAAAGTGGCAGAGCCGCATAGTCCGCTGGAGCCAACGGCGCAACTTGCAACGCTCTGCCTAGCTACACGTAGCTGAACTCCCGGCCGGGGCAGGCGGACGATGGGGCTGAAGCAGCAATTGTAGAACGACGATAGCGTGGACTACTGGTGGAGATCGATGGCTTGCAGGTGGTGGACTGGTGGTGGTGTGATCCAATTGCCGGCGCAGCAGAGAGATGACAATGGGAGCGTCGTTGCCAGACGGTGTCGGAGTGTCGCCTCCACGCCTCACCAATCATTGCATTGCCAGCAGTATCATCGCTGTTCCCGGAGCCGTCGTCCACGAAGCGCAGTTCTCCTGCAGACAGGGTGTTCGGCCATAGCAGCAGCAACCAGCGTCGCGCTGGCCGCGTATGGGCTCCGAGGTCCGAGTGCTCCATCTTCGCCCACCTGCAGCAGTGGGCCCAGCTGCCGGCCTACCTCAGCTGCGGTAAAGGTGCCGGACTGCGACTGTCCGATGCCGTCGTTAGCTGGCGCGGCTGTCCATCCCTCATCACGCTCAACGAGGTTCGCACTCGCGAACGCTGCGATCGCGCCACTAGCGGCCTCGATGTTCGCCTCCACCGCCACGACCCGGCCGCTCCACCTCGCGAAATCGGCTTCTCGTACGGAGTGCAGGGCCCGACTTTGCTGGAGTCCCTCACCCGCGTGCCCGCCGGACGAGTACCTCCGTCTGTCCGGCTCACGGCCGTGGGGCGTGGGCACCCCCGCCGGTGACGCCCGCGTCGCCTCCGGAGTATAACTTCTCGCTGGCTCGCCGGATACTAGTTTGTTTGTTTGCCCCGCGCCGTTTGGCTCCGTTTGTGAGACACACATCTTAAAGCAAATCCAACGCTAATGGCTGCGTGCTCACGTATACACCCGGTTACCAAATCCACTCTCTTTGGACATATATCCTCAATCTCATATGAGAATAATAATCATTGCTACATGCTTATGCATTTAAGAGGAGTCCATTATCTGTTGTCCATGTTGTCCCGGTATGGATGTCTAAGTTGAGCATAATCAAAAGCGAGAAATCCAAAATGCGAGCATTCTCCTTAGACCTTTGTACAGGCGGCATGGAGGTACCCCTTTGTGACACTTGGTTGAAACATGGCATGCGAAGATCCGGTAGTCCAAGCTAAGTAGGACGAGGTGCGGGCACTATTGTATACTATGCATGAGGCTTGCAACTTGTAAGATATAATTTACATAACTCATATGCTTTATTACTACCGTTGACAAAATTGTTTCATGTTTTCAAAATAAAAGCTCTAGCACAAATACAGCAATCGATGCTTTCCTCTTTGAAGGACCATTCTTTTACTTTTATTGTTGAGTCGGTTTACCTATCTCCTTCCACCTTAAGAAGCAAACACTTGTGTGAAGCTGTGCATTGATTCCTACATATTTGCTTATTGCACTTGTTATATTACTTTATGTTGACAATATCCATGAGATATACATGTTATAAGTTGAAAGAAACCGCTGAAACTTAATCTTCCTTTGTGTTGCTTCAACACCTTTACTTTGATTTATTGCTTTATGAGTTAACTCTTATGCAAGAATTATTGATGCTTGTCTTAAAGTACTATTCATGAAAAGTCTTTGCTATATGATTCAATTGTTTAATCATGTCATTACCTTTGTTTTGATCGCTGCATTCATTACATATGTTTACAAATAGTATGATCAAGATTATGATGGCATGTCACTTCAGAAATTATCTTTGTTATCGTTTTACCTGCTCGGGACGAGCGAGAACTAAGCTTGGGGATGCTGATACGTCTCCAACGTATCGATAATTTCTTATGTTCCATGCTACTTTATTGATGATACCTACATGTTTTATGCACATTATATGTCATATTTATGCATTTTACGGAACTAACCTATTAACAAGATGCCGAAGAGCCGATTCTTTGTTTTCTGCTTGTTTTTGGTTTCAGAAATCCTAGTAAGGAAATATTCTCGGAATTGGACGAAACTTTCGCCCGGGGTCCTATTTTTGCACGAAGCTTCCGGAAGACCGAAGAGATAACGAAGTGGGGCCACGAGGCAGCCGGGGGACAGGGCGGCGCGGCCCAAGCCTCGGCCGCGCGGCCCTACCCCCTGGGCACCTCGTGTGGCCCCCGCATTGCCCTTCCGCCTACTTAAAGTCTCCGTCGCGAAACCCCCGGTGCCGAGAGCCACGATACGGAAAACCTTCCAGAGACGCCGCCGCCGCGAATCCCATCTCGGGGGATTCAGGAAATCGCCTCCGGCACCCTGCCGGAGAGGGGATTCATCTCCCGGAGGACTCTACACCGCCATGGTCACCTCCGGAGTGATGAGTGAGTAGTTCACCCCTGGACCATGGGTCCATAGCGATAGCTAGATGGCCGTCTTCTCCTTGTTGTGCTTCATTGTTGGATCTTGTGAGCTGCCTAACATGATCAAGATCATCTATCCGTAATACTATATGTTGTGTTTGTCGGGATCCGATGGATAGAGAATACTATGTTATGGTGATTATCAATCTATTGTTTATGTGTTGTTTATGATCTTGCATGCTCTCCGTTATTAGTAGAGGCTCTGGCCAAGTTTTTGCTCTTAACTCCAAGAGGGAGTATTTATGCTCGATAGTGGGTTCATGCCTTCATTGACACACTGGGATCGTGACGGTAGGTTCTAAGGTTGTGATGTGCTTGTTGCCACTAGGGATAAAACATTGATTCTATGTCTAAGGATGTAGTTGTCGATTACATTACGCACCATACTTAATGCAATTGTCATGTTGCTTAGCAACTTAATGCTGAATGGGGTTCGGATGATAACTCTGAAGGTGGACTTTTTAGGCATAGATGCGGTTGGATGGCGGTCTATGTACTTTGTCGTAATGCCCAATTAAATCTCACTATATTTATCATATCATGTATATGCATTGTTATGCCTTTCTCTATTTGTCAATTGCTTGACTGTAATTTGTTCACCCGACATGCTTTTATCTTATGGGAGAGACACCTCTAGTGAGCTGTGGACCCCGGTCCTATTCTTTACATAGCATACAATCTACTGCAATTGTGTTTTACTTGTTTTCTTTGCAAACATCTTCCACTCGATACGTTTAATCCTTTGTTACAGCAAGCCGGTGAGATTGACAACCTCATCTGTTTCGTTGGGACAAAGTACTTTGGTTGTGTTGTGCGGGTTCCGCGTTGGCGCCGGAATCCCTGGTGTTGCGCCGCATCACATTTCGCGACCATCAACCTTCAACGTGCTTCTTGGCTCCCTACTGGTTCGATTAAACCTTGGTTTCATACTGAGGGAAACTTGCTTCTATACGCATCATACCTTCCTCTTGGGGTTCCCAACGGACGTGTACATCTACGCGTATCAATCACTATGTGATTTAATCAGGGCATTACGACAAAGAACATAGACCGCCATCCAGCATGCATCTATGCCTAAATAGTCCACCTTCAGATTAGCATCCGCACCCCTTCCAGTATTAAGTTGCAAACAACAGACAATTGCATTAAGTATGGTGCGTAATGTAATCAACACAAATATCCTTAGACAAAGCATTGATGTTTTATCCCTAGTGGCAACAGCACATCGACAACCTTAGAACTTTCTGTCACTGTCCCAGATTCAATGGAGGCATGAACCCACTATCGAGCATAAATACTCCCTCTTGGAGTTACAAGTATCAACTTGGCCGAGCCTCTACTAGCAACGGAGAGCATGCAAGAACATAAACAACACATATATGATAGATTGATAATCAACTTGACATAATATTCTATATTCATCGGATCCCACCAAACACAACATGTAGCATTACAAATAGATGATCTTGATCATGTTAGGCAGTGATACGTCTCCAACGTATCTATAATTTCTGATGTTCCATGCTTGTTTTATGACAATACCTACATGTTTTGTTCACACTTTATATCGTTTTGATGCGTTTTCCGGAACTAACCTATTGACGAGATGCCGAAGTGCGAGTCCCTGTTTTCTGCTGTTTTTGGTTTCAGAAATCCTAGTAAGGAAATATTCTCGGAATTGGACGAAATCAACGCCCAGCATCTTAGAATCACACGAAGCTTCCAGAACACCCGAGAGCCGCCGGAGGGGGGCCACGGGCCCACCACACATGGTGGCGGCGCGGCCCGAGGGCGCCCCCTGTTGTCCGGCCCCACCGGGGCCCTCTCGATACGGGCATGGAGGCCTATGTGGAGCCTAGATTCGGGACTCCACCGGCTTAATTATCTTAGTTTTTGTAATTGTCATATATTGGCAAATTAGGGATTTTTAATAAATCGAGTCGGTCTTGGTTTGGGCTCGTCGAACCAAGTTAGGGAGGCCCATACTGGGGCGCCCAGCCCAGCAAGGGCTAGCCGGCCACCCTTCCCCTCATATAAGGAGGTGCGGCGGCTAGGGTTTAGGTAGATCAAGTTTAGTCTAAAAGTTAGGGTTTCCCTATTACGTGTGATCACGTGTATCATCCCTCCGGGGGTACGGCGCTGCCGTTTATCTATTATTATCCGCTGCGAAGGTTCTTGTGTTCATCAAGGATTGTCTAGCTCTTGGTTTGAGGCGGTCGTTCATCGATCCGTTGCTTGCTGGATTCGTTCCCTCTTCTCCAGGCTGCGTTCATCGCGTTGTTGGGAGGATTCTCTACCCCAGGTTCTCGCTGTGAAAGATCGGGCATCAATCAAGGTGGATCGGCTCAGCCCGCTCAATGGTACATCCTCCTCAACAGTCACAATAGTACCATTGAGGAGGATGTACCATTGAGCGGGCTGAGCCGATCCACCTTGATTGATGCCCGATCTTTCACAGCGAGAACCTGGGGTAGAGAATCCTCCCAACAACGCGATGAACGAAGCTCGGAGAAGAGGGAACGAATCCAGCAAGCAACGGATCGATGAACGACCGCCTCAAACCAAGAGCTAGACAATCCTTGATGAACACAAGAACCTTCGCGACGGATAATAATAGATAAACGGCAGCGCCGTACCCCCGGAGGGATGATACACGTGATCACACGTAATAGGGAAACCCTAACTTTTAGACTAAACTTGATCTACCTAAACCCTAGCCGCCGCACCTCCTTATATGAGGGGAAGGGTGGCCGGCCAGCCCTTGCTGGGCTGGGCGCCCCAGTATGGGCCTCCCTAACTTGGTTGGACAGGCCCAAACCAAGACTGACTCGATTTATTAAAAATCCCTAATTTGCCAATATATGACAATTACAAAAACTAAGATAATTAAGCTGGTGGAGTCCTGAATCTAGGCTCCACATAGGCCTCCATGCCCGTATAACCCTCCGAGGCTCCCCTTTCACCTATATAAGCTCCCTGACCTAAAACCCCGAGACGAATAAGCCACGGTACGAGAAACCTTCCAGAGCCGCCGCCATCGCGAAGCCAAGATCTGGGGGACAGGAGTCTCTGTTCCGGCACGCCGCCGGGACGGGGAAGTGCCCCCGGAAGGCTTCTCCATCGACACCACCGCCATCTTCATCACCGCTGCTGTCTCCCATGAGGAGGGAGTAGTTCTCCATCGAGGCTAAGGGCTGTACCGGTAGCTATGTGGTTAATCTCTCTCTATGTACTTCAATACAATAATCTCATGAGCTGCCTTACATGATTGAGATTCATATGATGATGCTTGTAATCTAGATGTCATTATGCTAGTCAAGTGGATTTTACTTATGTGATCTCCGGAGACTCCTTGTCCCACGTGTGTAAAGGTGACAGTGTGTGCACCGTGTGGGTCTCTTACTCTATATTTCACAGAATACTTATTAAATGTTATGAATAGCATATTGAAGTGCTTATTTATATCCCTTTATGATTGCAATGTGTTTTGTATCACTATTCATCTATGTGCTACTCTAGTGATTTATTAAAGTACTCTATTCCTCCTGCACGGTGTAATGGTGACAGTGTGTGCATCGTGTAGTACTTGGCGTAGGTTATGATTGTGATCTCTTGTAGATTATGAAGTTAACTATTGCTATGATAGTATTGATGTGATCTATACCTCCTTCATAGTGTGATGGTGACGAGTGTGCATGCTATGTTAGTACTTGGTTTAGTTGTGTTGATCTATCGTGCACTCTAAGGTTATTTAAACATGAATATCGAATATTGTGGAGCTTGTTAACTCCGGCATTGAGGGTTCGTGTAATCCTACACAATTAGTGGTGTTCATCATCCAACAAGAGAGTGTAGAGTATAGCATTTATCTATTTATTCTGTTATGTGATCAATGTTGAGAGTGTCCACTAGTGAATGTATAATCCCTAGGCCTTGTTCCTAAATACTAAAATCGCTGCTTGTTTACTGTTCTACTGCATCTGTATTGCCTGCAATATTACCACCATCAACCACACGCCAGTTGTAGCATCAAGCTATTTTCTGGTGCCGTTACTACTGCTCATATACATTCATACCACCTGTATTTCACTATCTCTTCGCCGAACTAGTGCACCTATACATCTGACAAGTGTATTAGGTGTGTTGGGGACACAAGAGACTTCTTGTATCGTGATTGCAGGGTTGCTTGAGAGGGATATCTTTGACCTCTTCCTCCCTGAGTTCGATAAACCTTGGGTGATCCACTTAAGGGAAAACTTGCTGCTGTTCTACAAACCTCTGCTCTTGGAGGCCCAACACTGTCTACAAGAATAGAAGCACCCGTAGACATCAAGCTATTTTATGGCGCCGTTGCTCGGGGAGGTAAGGTAAAAGGTATTCACCTCCTCCGACTACTAAGTTATTTCTTAGCATTGTTGCCGGTGTGTGAGTGCTCGAAGCTATTTCCTTTAGATCCTGCAATTGCATCTTTTGGTTTCTTGTTTACACTAGTTAGGCATAATGGAAAGTAACAATGAGCTTCTTATTCTATTTCCCGAGTTAAGACATGGATTGTTTGCTGCGAAAATTAAAAAACCTATGGAATCTTATTTGCATGCTAGTAGCAATGATATTAGTATGAACGCTTTGAACACCATTGTTGTTAATGATAAGAAAAATTCTAAGCTTGGGGAAGCTGGTTTTGATGAGCTTGATATTTTTAGTCCCCCAAGCATTGAGGAGAAAATTTACTTTGATGATACTTTGCCTCCTATTTATGATGATTATAATGATAGTGGTCTTTTGGTGCCGCCTACTATGGAGAGTAAATTTTATTATGACTATACTATGCCTCCTACACTTGATGAGAATAATAATGATAGCTACTTTGTTGAATTTGCTCCCACTACAACTAATAAAATTGATTGTGCTTATGTGGAGAGTAATAATTTTATGCATGTGGCTCATGACAAGAATGTTTCATGTGATTGTTATATTGTTGAATTTGTTCATGATGCTACTGAAAGTTATTATGAGAGAGGGAAACATGGTTATATGCATCTTAATAATATTAAGTTTCCCCTCTTTATGTTGAGAATCTTGAAATTGCGCTTGTGTTGCCTTCCTATGCTTGTCACTTTGTTCTTCATGAATTTATTTGTGTACAAGATTCCTTTTCATAGGAAGTGGGTTAGGCTTAAATGTGTTTTAAATTTTCTTTTTGATGTTCTCTTTTGCTTCAACTCTTCTTTCTTGCGAGAGTATCATTAAAATTACTTGAGCCCATCTTAATGGCTATAAAGAAAGAACTTCTTGGGAGATAACCCATGTGTTTATTTTACTACAGCAATTTTTGTTTTGTTGAGTCTTGGAAGTTGTTTACTACTGCAGCAACCTCTCCTTATCATGTTTTTGTGCCAAGTAAAGTCTCTATGGTAAAGTTGATGCTAGATTTGGATTACTGCGTAGAAACAGATTTGCTGTCTGTCACGAATTCGCGCAGCAGTCTCTGTAGATAACTCAGAAAAATCTGCAAACTTACGTGTGTGATCCTCAGATATGTACGCAACTTTCATTAGTTTTGAGTTTTTCCGTTTGAGCAAGTTAAGTGCCCCTGCCAAATTCGTCTTTACGGACTGTTCTGTTTTTGACAGATTCTGCCTTTTATTTCGCATTGCCGCTTTTGCTATGTTGAATGAGTTTCTTTGTTCCATTAACTTTCAGAAGCTTTGTGCAATGTCCAGAAGTGTTAAGAATGATTGTGTCACCTCTGAACATGTGAATTTTTATTATGCACTAACCCTCTAATGAGTTTGCTTGAAGTTTGGTGTGGAGGAAGTTTTCAAGGGTCAAGAGAGGAGGATGATATATGATCAAGAAGAGTGAAAAGCCTAAGCTTGGGGATGCCCCCGTGGTTCATCCCTCCATATTTCAAGAAGACTCAAGCGTCTAAGCTTGGGGATGCCCAAGGCATCCCCTTCTTCATCAACTTATCAGGTTTCTTCTAGTGAAACTATATTTTTATTCCGTCACATCTTATGTACTTTACTTGGAGCGTCTGTGTGCTTTTATTTTCGTTTTGTTATTTTCATTCTCTGAATAAGTTCATCCTTTTGTGGGAGAGAGACACGCTCCGCTTTTTCATATGAACACTAGTGTTCTTCATTTATGATTTTAATGTTCAAGGGCGAAAGTTGATCGCTTCACTTGTTGCTATTTGGTTGGAATCAGAAAATGCTTCATATGGTCTTGAATAATTTGATACTTGGCAATTGTTTTGAGCTCTTATAAATCATGTTTAAGCTCTTGCATAATGTAGTTAAATCTAGTAGTGGAGAACTACCGTAGAGCTTGTTGAAATTTGGTTTGCATGATTGGTCTCTCTAAGGTCTAGATATTTTACGGTAAGAGTGTTTGAGCAACAAGGAAGACAGTGTAGAGTCTTATAATGCTTGCAATATGTTCTTATGTAAGTTTTGCTGTACCGGTTTATACTTGTGTTTGCTTCAAACAACCTTGCTAGCCAAAGCCTTGTACTGAGAGGAAATTCTTCTCGTGCATCCAAACACCTTGAGCCAAAACCTATGCCATTTGTGTCCACCATATCTACCTACTATGTGGTATTTCCTGCCATTCCAAGTAAATACTTCATGTGCTACCTTTAAACAATTAAAAAGTTATTATCTCTTATTTGTGTCAATGTTTTATAGCTCATGAGGAAGTATGTGGTGTTTTATCTTTCAATCTTGTCATTTACTTTTGACAGACTTTCACAATGGACTAGTGGCTCATCCGCTTATCCAATAATTTTGCAAAAGGAGCTGGCAATGGGGTTCCCAACCCCAATTAATTAACTTGCATTAATAATTCTCTTCACATGTTTTGCTCTGATTTATCAGTAAGCAACTTAAATTTGCAAATAGACACTCCTCCATGGTATGTGAATGTTGGAAGGCACCCGAGGATTCGGTTAGCCATGGCTTGTGTAAGCAAAAGGTTGGGAGGAGTGTCATCTAATAAATAAAACTAAAGTACATGTGTAAACAAAAGAGAAGAGGGATGATCTACCTTGCTTGGTAGAGATAACGTCCTTCATGGGAGCCGCTCTTGAAAGTCTGGTTGATGAGGTAGTTAGAGTGCCCACTACCATTCGTTGACAACAACAAACACCTCTCAAAATTTTACTTTTATGCTCTCTATATGATTTTAAAACTTGAAAAGCTCTAGCACATGATTTTATCCCTGCTTCCCTCTGCGAAGGGCCTATCTTTTACTTTATGTTGAGTCAGTTTACCCATTTCCTTCCACCTTAGAAGCAAACACTTGTGTCAACTGTGCATTGATTCTTACATACTTGCTTATTTGCATTCATCATATTACTCTATGTTGACAATTATCCATGAGATATGCATGTTGAAAGTTGAAAGCAACTGCTGAAACTTATATCTTCCTTTGTGTTGCTTCGATGCCTTTACTTTGAATTTATTGCTTTATGAGTTAACTCTTATGCAAGACTTGTTGATACTTGTCTTGAAAGTGCTATTCATGAAAAGTTTTGCTATATGTTATCTATTTGTTAGCAAACTATAGATCATTGCTTTGAATCACTTCATTCATGTCATATGCTTTACAATAATGTTGATCAAGATTATGATGGTACCATGTAACTTCAGAAATTATTGTTGTTATCGTTTACCTACTCGAGGGCGAGTAGGAACTAAGCTTGGGGATGCTTGATACGTCTCCAACGTATCTATAATTTCTGATGTTCCATGTTTGTTTTATGACAATACCTACATGTTTTGTTCACACTTTATATCGTTTTGATGCGTTTTCCGGAACTAACCTATTGACGAGATGCCGAAGTGCCAGTCCCTGTTTTCTGCTGTTTTTGGTTTCAGAAATCCTAGTAAGGAAATATTCTCGGAATTGGACGAAATCAACGCCCAGCATCTTAGAATCACACGAAGCTTCCAGAACACCCGAGAGCCGCCAGAGGGGGGCCACAGGCCCACCACACATGGTGGCGGCGCGGCCCAGGGGGGGCGCCCCCTGTTGTCTGGCCCCTCCGAGGCTCCCGTTTCGCCTATATAAGCTCCCTTACCTAAAACCCCGAGACGAATAAGCCACGGTACGAGAAACCTTCCAGAGCCGCCGCCATCGTGAAGCCAAGATCTGGGGGACAGGAGTCTCTGTTCCGGCACGCTGTCGGGACGGGGAAGTGCCCCCGGAAGACTTCTCCATCGACACCACCGCCATCTTCATCACCGCTGATGTCTCCCATGAGGAGGGAGTAGTTCTCCATCGAGGCTAAGGGCTGTACCGGTAGCTATGTGGTTAATCTCTCTCTATGTACTTCAATACAATAATCTCATGAGCTGCCTTACATGATTGAGATTCATATGATGATGCTTGTAATCTAGATGTCATTATGCTAGTCAAGTGGATTTTACTTATGTGATCTCCGGAGACTCCTTGTCCCACGTGTGTAAAGGTGACA
>NC_061512.1:30268215-30306383 GCF_022539505.1 Lolium rigidum
GTCATCACGATCTCGTCAACTTCGTCTCTGTAAGCCGCCATAACTGAGTTTCTGGCTTTCCAGGTTCCGGCTACTTGTTGTGCCACCAGGTCGGAATCTCCGCAGCATATAATGTGATTGATCCCAATTTCCTTAGCGATGCGCAGACCGTGTAATAGAGCCTCGTATTCCGCCATATTGTTTGTAGCTTCGAAGTTAATCTGCAGGACGTACTAATGAGTACAATAACACCATTGGTGGTGTGAATTGTGTCGCCATTGATAAATTATAGACATAGACATACAATTGGTCCCTGGTCATTTGTTACCAACACCTAAACCGCCTTTGGCCTTGTTTACTTCTCTCGTATTTTCACTCCCAATAAATTTAGGAGTGAGAGGGGATTTGGTGTTCACCCTACCCTCTACCATCTTTTCAAATAATCTTCTCCAAAAATGCACTAGTACGAGGAAGACTTTTTAATCTAGACAAAAATGAGGTGATATGCAGTGATGTCCCGTGATTATCCCGTTCGAACCAGGAGAAGTAAACATACTACTCGGGATTTTTCAGGACTCGGGATAATCTCCTCCGATCCCCTGAAATACACTAGTACTTCCTCCATTTGAAAATATAAGGCATCTAAGGATTAGTTGAAAGTCCAATCTTACTAACTTTGATCAAATATTTAGGAAAAAATGTTTACATCTACAATATCAAATAGACATATTAAGAAAATATACTTTGTGACGAATCTATTGATATTGATTTAGTATTGTAATCATTTATATCTTTATGTATAAACTTGGTTAAACTTTTAAAACGTTAACTTTTGACCAGTCTTTATATGCCTTAAGGAAGCATGTGGTATAGGAATTTTCTCATGTATGGCACAATTTCTTACCCAAAGATGTTCCTACAATCCAGTTCTACTCTTTTTCCCCATTCCCTACTACCTCCCTACAAGGCTACAAATTTTAGAAAAGAAAAATCATTCTCTCTCTATATGTAAGGCCACTCCACCCGTGAATTAATTAATGGAATAGAGTTTTTCTTGAGATGTAATGAAATAGTAGAGTTAATCGCTTGGAGAAAGAAAGGTGATTAATTGTGAGGCTGAGGACTCTCTCCTCTCCCTCTCTCTTTTCTGTCCATGCATGGGAAGGCGGCGAAGAGTGCGGGCCTCCGCTTGCGTTCACGTTAAATAATACTCCATCCACCCTTCCATGGATCGTAGCTGGTCTCGGAGGTCCATCTCCATTTTCGCGTCTTCTTCTCGATCGTTAGAACACCAAAAACAGGCAGAAGCCGGGCGGTCGATCGCCGGAGGTCGAAGATGGCGGACGGCGAGGACATCCAGCCCCTGGTGTGCGACAACGGCACGGGCATGGTGAAGGCCGGGTTCGCCGGCGACGACGCGCCCCGGGCCGTGTTCCCCAGCATCGTGGGGCGGCCGCGGCACACGGGCGTGATGGTGGGGATGGGGCAGAAGGACGCGTACGTCGGGGACGAGGCGCAGTCCAAGCGTGGTATCCTCACCCTCAAGTACCCCATCGAGCACGGCATCGTCTCCAACTGGGACGACATGGAGAAGATCTGGCATCACACCTTCTACAACGAGCTCCGCGTGGCGCCGGAGGAGCACCCCGTTCTGCTGACGGAGGCGCCGCTCAACCCCAAGGCCAACAGAGAGAAGATGACCCAGATCATGTTCGAGACCTTCAACACCCCCGCCATGTACGTCGCCATCCAGGCCGTGCTCTCCCTCTACGCGTCCGGACGCACCACCGGTACATCTCACTCTGTCTCCATTCTTACAGATTATTACTATGTCAATATGTACAATCTTAACTAACTCCGGACCAACAACGAACAAGGCATCGTGCTCGACTCCGGTGATGGTGTGAGCCACACCGTGCCCATCTACGAGGGGTACGCGCTGCCGCACGCCATCCTCCGTCTCGACCTCGCCGGGCGCGACCTCACCGACTACCTCATGAAGATCCTCACCGAGCGCGGCTACTCCTTCACCACCAGCGCGGAGCGCGAAATCGTGCGCGACATGAAGGAGAAGCTCTCCTACATCGCCCTCGACTACGACCAGGAGATGGAGACCTCCAACACCAGCTCCACCGTCGAGAAGTCCTACGAGCTGCCCGACGGCCAGGTCATCACCATCGGCGCCGAGCGCTTCCGCTGCCCCGAGGTGCTCTTCCAGCCGTCCTTCATCGGGATGGAAGCTGCGGGCATCCACGAGACCACCTACAACTCCATCATGAAGTGCGATGTCGACATCAGGAAGGACCTCTACGGCAACATCGTCCTCTCCGGAGGCACCACCATGTTCACCGGCATCGCCGACAGGATGAGCAAGGAGATCACCGCCCTCGCACCCAGCAGCATGAAGATCAAGGTCGTCGCGCCGCCAGAGAGGAAGTACAGTGTCTGGATCGGTGGATCCATCCTCGCATCACTCAGCACCTTCCAGCAGATGTGGATCGCCAAGGCCGAGTACGACGAATCCGGACCATCCATCGTCCACCGGAAGTGCTTCTAGATACACATACGTACTACATCCTTCCTTCATCATCGCCAAACAAACTACAGCGCGCGAACCCGGAGTACCTAATGGTCGCGCGCCCGCTCGGTCAATCGATCGATCACGGCCCCGTCGGATCGATAATGATCCTCTTTTTTTGGTTTCCCTTTCTAATTTCTCTTCTTCGGGAATCTACATTTTTTTCTTGTTTATAATGCTATGTAATGCATCACATTCGCCATCTGTCATCAGATGACGTGCAAGCATTATATCTTTTTATTCAATATAATGTAATGGCCGGCTAGCGGTCGAGATGATTATTATTGCATTTCTTGGACTCATCAAGTGAATAAATATTTCTAATATTCTCAATACAGTGTAGTATTAAGTAACATTATTATTATTGACCCTCCTATTGTGATGCTAATATAACATAACAAAAAATGTTATGAAATATTTTGGTCTACATATTCTGAATTTGAGCATCCTAAAATTTCTATATAGCATGCAGATTTAAGATTTAAACTTTAGTTAGGAACTCTACTGAATCAATGCAGTTTCATGTTTGTGCTTTTTTAAAGACAACATCATAAAGATTTGAACTTTCAAAACTCACAAGTAAACAGATAATTGAAATTTTTGAAAGACGAAATATGTATAAACACAAGTAAGCGAATTGGTGAATATATTGAGAAACTAAACATTTGAGTTTCAAAACACAATAGGAAAAACAAAATTATACTCCCTCCGTCTATTAATAGACGTCGGAAGGTTCATTTAAATTAAATGTATCTTTGTACTAAAAGTTGTCTATATACATTTGAATTTAGATAAACTTTTGACAGCTAAAAATAGACAGAGGTAGTATTAAAGTCATGTTTGGGGTTAACCGACAACAAAAGGAAAATAAAAAACAGATACACATAATATACTCCATGAAAATACTCATGCTGTTGCACACATTATATACTGTTTCAAGAAGTTAGTTGGCTTTGGCTCTATGAGTTTGGAGGCAAGTTAAATCATGCAGTTCACTTCTACATTATAGAGACAAGACTACAGGAGTGACCATCATTTTCACCTGAAACTACTTACTTAAACTCGATACAGCTGGTTTACACAGAAGGTTTATTTTTCCACTGCCGGCACAGATCCGAATCGCCTCAAATAATAATGCATACAAATTACAAATGCTCAATGATGGAATGAATAAGACGCTGCTGTGTCATAATGCAGTTCCCTCACTTCTGTAAGTCTATGTCCACAGTTGTGGAATCAGAGCGGAGCCGTTTTGGTTCCCGCTCGCCCAGGTGCAGAGAGAAACAGATGTCCTCAGGCGAGTTCTGCAGCTCCGCCAGGTTCTCCAACTCGCCATTGCCTTCCTGAGCATCGCGCATCGGAGACATGCCAATCAGGTTTGGGATGAACTGGCGCTCCTCGACGTTGTTCATCCCTTCCACTGTGTCAACGTGGAACTCGTTGGGTTGGTCCGTCGAGTTGGCAGAACCGTCTCGGGGAAGTTGCTGGATGTTGATACCGAGGGGCTCGTAGATCTTGTCGACTTTCTCGTTCTCCTGGGGGGTGGCTACAGGTGATGATTCTGTGGCGGTAGAATTAGCTGCAGCAGCAGCTGCTGCTATAGTGATCCTCTGTTCTTCCAGGGCCTCTGTGTACCAATAGAGTGAGGTGTGTTTCATCAGAGGAAATCAAGGTGATAATGCTACAAACAAAGATTAAATTTCCGTTGAGTGATAACAAAGCGCAAACCTTGCAAACCTTCACTCGTCGTGATTAGATCAAGCTCGAGGAGATCAAGAAGGCGCCCGAGATCAACTCCACTTGTCCAGTTCTCTGGACCCTGACCGCTTTTCAGCTTCAACCTTCCACGATTAGCCGTGCCACCCCATATAATCCCTATAGGCTGTGGCTTCTCACCCTCTTGTCCTGTTAAGATTATAAGGCTTCCACTGTCCCCTTCAAGATCAAATGTTTGCTGGTTCTCTCCGACAACGAGAAAGTCAGTAAAAAAGCATATGCCCTTCTCATCATTGTACTCAAGAGCATATGCCATGACGGTCCCTGTTGTCAGACCTGAGCTTCTTCCCACTTTAACAACCTGCTTACCAATGAGACTGCCAATTGGGGACTGTAGATCGATTGCCTTGATATCACCAATGAGTCCCACTCCTTTAACTGAAGTGCTTACATTAGTAATGTCAAAGTCGTCCGAAAACGGTATAAATGCACCATCAGCCCGGACAAATGTTTCTGCAGATGCATCACAAGGGTAAATGATATTTAGGGAACACAAACACTATATAAGAACATATCACAGTAACAAAAGTAGACAGTAAAAGCATGAATTGAATGGACTGCAAGATCGACCTGACAAGGAAAGATGCACAAATAAACTATTCTTTCAGTTGGACTAGATTTGGTCGTTGAATTATTTAACTAATAATATATCAAGTGATTCTCATGACACAGCATGTTACCTGGGTTTGTTCCTGCATAGATACCATACCAAACATCATCAGTGATAAAAGATGTTGCTCTCTCAACAGCACCTAGGTAAACTCCAGGTCCAAGATTAGGGGGCAAGGGATGGAACATCTTCTGATTAGGATAATCCAGGTCAACTGCAACATGTCTGTTGGTTAGGAAGCCTACTTGCTTGTTGCCAGATCGACTCTTCACAATGGCACCCAAAGTCCCATAGGTTTCAAGGCTAGCTACCTGAGGATTATAAAACAAACAACTCTGAGTTACAGCATACCAGTTCATGAAACTGACAGCTAAATAATGATTCTGATGCACAGGAAAGATTATTGAAATAAAATAATAACAGATTCTTTGGTCCTTCTGTTATTTGATTAAGCCAAGCAGATCAGGCGGCCTCCATGCATGATGCATGATTTGGTAAATGTAGTAATAATAAATATGTAGGTTTGAGTTGTTTGATTGCACAGTAGAAAAAACAAAAGGTATATTTCCAAGAAGTTTGAGGCCCCTAAATATTTGCAATACTAGTGAAAGGCAACCGGCACTACATTAACTTCAACTGTCAAGAAGAAGCAGAGCAATTTCAGTAACTGTGAAAAAAAAGACCTGTGAACCAGAACCAATAGATGGATCACTGCCACGCAATCCATCCACAAGCTCATCATACAGTTGTTCCTTGGGAGTCGCTGCAGGTGCACCATAATAAGAGAATTCAACAACGTCAACATCACACCACACACCCCCAGGCCCCTGTTTATGGAACAGAAAGAGATAGATTATTAAATTCCGCATGACCTACATAATTTGCTAAAGATATGTAAGAACATTTGCACCTCAAGGGCAGCTGGAAGACACTGCGTAGGCCTAAGCCACTTCTTGTTCACCTTCCTCGCAACAAACACGAGGATCGCAGGTGTGTCAGTCAGCGTCCCCTTCCTGATTCGGAACCCGATCGCCGTGCCCAGACTAAACCGCCTTAGGATCTTGCTGTGGAAAGCCCTTATGATCATCAAGTCAAGCAAGGTGGTGGCCTGCTGCCCCTTGGGGAGGCGGCCAAGGTGGCCCGGGAGGACCCCCTTCTGCAGGTTCCCAAAGTAGTTGGTGCGGCCTTCGGCGGACCCGTGCATCAGGGTAGACGTAGGCCAGGAGAAGTAGGCGGCGCTGCTCTCGGAGTGCTGACCGGCTGAGGCGACTGGCTGGAGCGGCGACGGCGACGGGCAGCAGTTATGGTGGTGGCTGCTGCAGCCGTTTCTCTCCATGTCCAGCGATGGTTGGGGCGATGGTGGTCCGGCATGCGCCTTCCAGATATCTGAAGGCTGCATTATGCAACTACCATCTGCGTTTCTTGAGCTTTAGGAATCCTCTGTACCAATCTGCAGCACTGAAGAGTGAGGCCTTAGGTAAATAGTACATTACTGCTACATAGCTTAGCTTCAGGCTGACGCAGAAACATCAAGATAAAATAGCATCAGTTACCAGCCATAAAATGAAACATAATCGGAAATTCGTCTAGTAGCACTAGAAGTCAGAATTTGCAAAACAGCCACATGAAAGTGAAAGTGAAGCTGAAAGACTCGAGTGGTAACTAAGAACTGTGAAAAAATAGGAATTTTGGGGTATTTGCTTGCAAAGAGAAGAAGGTTTGAGGGGTGGGGGCAGATCCGGAGCTCACACCTCGGCCGGCACACACAGTGAGTTGAGTACCAGCGCGAGCTCTCTCAGAACAGTGAGTACCTTGCGCTTGCGGCGTCGGTGGGGGATGCGGGAGTAAGTCGGGTGGGCGGGCGGGCTGGTCAGGGAGGCGGCGGCGCCATTACCGGCGGATCTGGAGGGCTGCCGCGGCCTGAGGTGGAGGCGGGCGGCTCCGGCGAAATTCCGATCTGAGGGCTCCGCTCCGGTGAGGAGGTAGGAGGGAGTGCAAGAATGGTTACCGGGGGTCTATCGGGATATTTGGCACATGTCACTTGGAGGCAAATACGGCTCCACTTGGAGGGTAAAGTCGGAATTTGTTCACATCCAATTTGTTTTGTAAATCGAGTTTGGAATTTGAATTCGTATGGCATGTTAATCACATGATTTACTCGATATGTTATTCACATGTATTTGAACTTTTTGAGGCTTCATGCTATCCTAGTGATTTCAGGGGATTTGGCATCGTAGTTTAGCTCATGTTAAAATGAGGTCTTTGCAAAGTCACCGCATGGGTGGCCACATCCTCGAGTTAAGACAAGATGTTTTTTCTGTAAGGTTCATGTGTGCATGTAGGGTTTTGCGTTGAAGGGAAGACGCATGAAACTCATCACAAATCTAAGACCACCATTTCCTCTATAAGGTGCTTAGAGCTCCTTCACATGAACCTCATTGGATCACCATTTCCTCTGCAAGGTGGGAAGAAGTATTGCTTAGTTATTGTTGATGACTACTTAAGATACACTTGAGTTTATTTATTCAAGATCAAGAGTGGAACTCAAAGGACTCGCATCGACTTTGTCAATGAAGTTCAATGCCAACACAATGCCGCGGTCTTGACGGTAAGTAGCAACGATGGGCCCGAGTTCAAGAACTATACTTTGGATGAGTTCCTTAGTGATGAGGGGATAAAGCACCATTACTTGGCCCCTTGCACGCTTCAAAAAAATGGTATGGCTAAGAGGAAGAGTAGAACGTTGATGGATGTAGCACAAACTACGTTAGTGGAGTTCAAGTCTCCATATAACTTTTTGGGCCGAAGCCATCTAAATCGCTTGCCATGCTACTAGGCATCTCTATCTATGAAGGTTTTAACAAGACGCCTTATGAAATTCTCTCTGAACACAAGCCCGATATCTCTTATTTTCGTGTGTTTGGATGCAAGTGCTACATTCTCATAAAAGGTATGTGTCCTGCTAAGTTCGAATCCAAAGCGAAACAGGGTATCTTTGCTGGCTATGCCGCGGACTCGCACACCTATAGGGTCTACAATAAGACCACCGGCCACGTGTTGTGAAGTTCGACGAGAATAATGGCTCTCAAGTGAGGCAGAGTGGCCTTTGTGATGTCGGTGATGTAATTCCTCCCGGGGCCATAAAGAAGAATGAGTGATGGATTCTTTCGCTCCATTGAGGAACCCCTTGTAGACGAAGGAGAAGGGTCAAGCTCTACTCATGCGGAGCATGCGGAGCCTTCACTATCACAAGACCAAGCTGTTGCACAGGAGCAATCTAATGGCAGCCAAAGACAAACTACGAGCCCTCAAGTTGCTGATCAAGGTCATTCCAGGACACTGAAATCTCTAACCTCAACTGCATCGATATCTCCAAGGTCCGAGGCACTGGAATCTGCGGCCACTAGGATCCCCGGAAGTTTTAGACCCTCTCAAGGATAAGACCATTTTGCACATCAATCTAGCGCCAAAATCATGTGGTGCTCTTATTTTTGTGTGAACCTCGTGTAAAGTTTCTAATCGAAAACATGCTTCTCCCACTAACTGCATCTTTTTCTAAACCTAAATCTAGCGTCGCCTCTACCTACGCCTCCTCCATAAATCAGTTTTCCCTCCTTCGACCAACCTCGCCATCGTCGGGAGGGGTGGGGAATCCGATCTATGTACTGAGTTTTTAATAAAAATAGTGTTTTATAGGGTTTGGTATTTGTCTTGTTTCGACATCTACCTCCATGGAGAGGGGAACATTTATAATAAGTGATCTTTAGTTGATCGTTCGACGACGAGACCTTCTTCTCGGCGTTAACGGTGGTGCTGAAGATTACAATTTTTTTTAGGTACGAGTTTTCAAATCTTGCTTCTCCAGATCGATTTTTTGGATCTTTTCTCATGGGTGTCGCGAGAAGAATTGTCCTTGCAATATTTGTTCCGACTCCTACGTCCTCCATAATGATTCGTATTTGCGGCTCTCCAAGGATGTGTTGGTACTCTTGCCAATGGTATTCTTTTTCCTAGTATGGTATTTTTGCCAACGTTGATTTACTTTTTTAGTGGTTGCGAGTGTGCACGTAGCTTTGCCGCGGCGATTCAAATTTAAATTATAGGATATAACCTTTGTTGGTATTATTTGGTGACTGCTTTCAGAAAAATGCATTATTATGTCATGAAAGAAAGAAAAAAAATCTTAAAGATTTTGTCGTTTAATTTGGACTTTATGTAATCGCTGGATTTGCTTACCACGAATATACTTACTCCTAGTAGTATATGGTATTGGTTGTGAAAATACATAAAAAAAGACGTGCATCTCCTCTCTTCCCCAAATCCACCGTCTGCGATGGTGGCGCCCCTCCGCCGCCGCCGGTGTACGGGCTGAACGCCGACGCACCATTCTCCGAGGAGCACCGCACGAACCACCCAGCGTCGCTTCCCAGAAGACCATAAAGGCCGTCATTTGCGCCGGGTTCCGTTTTGGATTCGGCAGTGGACCGGTTCGCATCACTCGAATCCGGTTCCAAACCAATCTCCGATCTGTTCAAAGACAACCTGACAAGAGTAAAACTGAAGACCTGCAGAATCCAACTACAGGAAGCCAGCCAGACTGAGGATCGATCACCATGGAAATGGAGGAGGAAGCCTCTTGGCTTTCCTACTATGACGCTGATTCATCTTCCAGGGCGAATTCTACAAAAACCATGGAGGAAGCCAGTGGTGGGGGCCAGGGCCACTCGATCTCCGCTTCGACAGATGATACGAAATTGTCATCAGAGATTGATGAGGAAGCCAATGAGATGGGCACTCAGACAACAGAATTGGACGAGATTGAGGAAGCCTCTTGGCTTTTCTTCTATGACGCTGATTCATCTTCCAGGGCGAATTCTGCAAAAACCATGGAGGAAGCCTCCGCTTCCACAGATGATACGAAATTGTCAGAGATTAAGGAAGCCAATGAGATTGAGGAAGCCAACGAGGGGACGGTGATGCAGACCGGCCAATTCTTGGATATGGGCTCCAGGGCCTTCCTAGCGAATTTGTACAAATTGTTCAGCACAACCTACAAAGATGATGATACGAGTGAGTATACTCATTGTGTGCCTCCCTTATTACGTTGCTTTATTACTTCCTTCACACAATGCCGCATCCCTCAAACTAGGGGTGTGCGAAACTCACACCGTTTTAAACCCTTCTAACCGGTCAGTGTCGCCTAGTTCATTTTTCTTTACAAACCTAAATCTTATTTCCAGTTTAGTACAAAATTTTGAACTAAGCTCAAGCAGGTGAAACCTTGTGACACCGTGTTTGCCCACCCGTACCTGTAACCATGAAGATTACTTAGCAACAAGGGGTTTGCTTTACTATACTTTACTTTATACTTGTAGTGACCAGTCCTAATGTTTTTTACCGGTGGCTGGCTTGCTGGCTGCAGCGTCATTGAGTCCTATGCACTTCACACACGCTACACAGCCGGGTGATGCCGCTTCCGTTGCTAGTACCCTGCAGATCTTCTCTCTCAAACTCCAAGAGGTAAACCAGGAAGCTCTCGGGTCGAATTGGCCACTGCGTGTGTACGGCACGGTCGCCGCCCGAGACACCGTGGATCGCAACCGCAACATTCTCTTCCACCGTGCGAGGGAAAATTGCCAAATTCTCACTCAGAAGGTCCGCCCGCGCGGGGGGTTTCTCTTTACTTCCTTTTGCTTGCATCTTTCTTGGTTTGTTTCTTAATTATATATATCCTGACGGAAATTTGTTGCAGGATCCATCTCTGCAATTGACTGGCCCGTCTCGTGCAATTGTTGCTATAGACCCTGTTGACTTGGAAATCCAACTGAAAGTAAAGGGCAGCGGAAGAAAGGCATCAGAAGATAAGAGTTCTCATGCGTCAGACCTTCGTCTACGGCGGCGGGAATATTACTGAGCCGAGTAATGACCACTGCAAAATCACGCTACGGTGTGCCCGGTTGGAAAACACGGTCCAGGCAACGGTAGTGGCCGTCCGTGTTCTCAACTGGAGGAAGAGGGCATGGCCTTTTAAACATGGTGGTAAAGTTAGCTGTGTTGCCAAGGGGCCAATTGTTAAACCTAAAGAAGAGGATGAAGAGGTTGTACTTCAAGATCATGTGACGGCGGCTAGCACTTCCCGTGATGGTTACCTTGATCTGTCAAGGCGTGTTGTTTCTGTTGAGTTAAACGGAGAGCTGAGGGTTATCATTCGTTCGCCTAAATTCCATGGCCATGTCTTCTTCCCGGCCAAGGAATGCAAGTCAAGCCGCGGCATATGTCATCTTGGCCCCTATGAGGTGGAGGTAACTGTTGCCTGGTCGCTGCTGATTCGAGACAAGCGGTGTATCTCGAGGAGGGAAGAATGTGTGGATGACGATGTTCAGGCGTTCGAGCATACAACGAAGTGGATCCAGCGGATGAAGGCAACATTGAAGAGCCAGTCGGCCACGAAGCTCAAAGCCGAGCCAAAGCTGAGGATCAGCGACTATAGCATTAGCGAGGTCCAGATCCACATGAATAACATGTACAGAGACGTGACGAGTTTGCTGCTGATGATGGAGAACAGGCACAACAAATACGGACCGAATGCGCTCTTCAATGGGTTGGACCAGTTCTGCACCTGGTTGGAGCAGATGGGGCTTCTTAGTTACAAGCGTACCTTGAAATCCCAATCGTTCTCCGAGCTGTCCAGGGAGACTCTGGAGGCAGCCAAGGTGAAGGATGAGGTGTCACCGAGGATTTCCTCTTCCACAGACATTAAATTGGAGATAGAGGAAGCCAACGAGATGGGAGAGGAAGACGAAGATAGCGATAAGACGCAGACTGAGGAGGAGTACTTTGAGTGGTACCGCCAGGGCTGGGTATTGAGTTGGTCCATATTTTGCGGTAGCTTCACAGAGACGAGTAAGTAAACATTCATTCACGCTATTTATCTGCTCATCATTGTGTTCTTCTCTCGTACTGCATTTTGTACCATTCATTCATTCTTTAATAAGGGATGGAAATTACGTAATTACTCCTAGTAGCCAGGCGAATGAATTCTCTAAACATTTGTTCATGCCACTTATCTGCTCATTTGTTTCCTACTGCATTTGGTATCATTCGTTCATTGTTCAATAAGGGAAGGTATTTACTTTATTACTCCTTGTACCAGCGGAATGAATTCTCTAAATACTCTTCCTTTTTGATTGATGGCTGCAGCATCATTGAGTCCGATGCACTTTACACACAGTACACCGGGACACCGCCCACGTGGTGCTTTGGTCGATAGCACTCTGCAGATATACTCCATCAAAGTCACAGATATAGAAGATGATTCTGGCTTGAACTGGCCGCTGCAAGTGTACGGCGTGGTTGCTGCAAGAGACACGGTGGATCGCAATCGCAACATTCTCTTCTCCCGTCAGAGGAATAACTGCCAAATACTCACTCCAGAGGTCCGTATAGCATTTTTTTATTTCTATTTTCTGTTTCCTGATAAGGATAGCGTGTAGTTAAGAACACATATCAAGCACTAAACAATTAGGCAAGAAGTAGAAATAATGCAAAACTGAATAATCAACGTCAAATGCAGGATCCATTTTTGCGCCTGACTGGTCCGTCTCGTGCAATTGTGACTGAACCTGCTTATGTGGAAATCGAGCTGAAAGTGAAGGGCACAACAAAGTCTGAAGATAGTGTGTTGATGAGACATCGCTGGTACTACAGCAGCAGTTATCAAGGGTTACGCACTCTATATACCCCTCTGGAAGGAGACTACTGCACAATGGTGTTAAGCGCAGAGACACTTGGAGCCTCAGTCCAGGCAACCATCGTGGGTATCCGTGTCCGTGTTCCTGAAGGGAGCCCAAACCCTTTTGAGTATGGTGGCCGGGTTGTTTGCTCCTCTCTGCCTCGGAGGAAAGGGGAGTTGCCTGATTCTGAACACATTGCTGCTGACCCCTCGTTTCGGCAAGTCGTGCTTCAAGATGGAGCAATGACTACTTGTTCAAAGGGTTACCTTAATCTAGCAAGGCATGTCGTCTCTGTAAAACTACGGGGAAAGCTTGAACTTGTGATAGAAGCCAGATCGCGATGTGGGGCTATGGCTGGTCAGGTAGTAGTATCCATCGATGCCCAGGAGTGCAATATAACCGAGAATATATGTCACATTGGCGACTCTGAGCTGGAGATCACTGTTGCTTGGTCCCGTCTTGTTGAGGACAAGGCGTTTGTCTCGACGTTATGAAAGAAGTTGTATTTTCATTTAGTGTTTCCAGTAGCGTATGGATTGATGTCATCTACAA
Organism: Lolium rigidum; assembly: GCF_022539505.1. Lineage (NCBI taxonomy): Eukaryota > Viridiplantae > Streptophyta > Magnoliopsida > Poales > Poaceae > Lolium > Lolium rigidum. Next base: position 30,281,444 of record NC_061512.1, read on the forward strand.
ATATCTGTATGTCGTATATATTATGCAATGCGAAGTAAATCGTCATTTGTGTATCCTTCTGGTTCTATTTCTTACTAATGTATGCCAACACTATATTTCCGGTGGCAGAGCATTGTTCTTCTTACTAAAACTGAACAAATTTGCTATGGCGCTCCCTGAACAAAATATAGTCAAGCTCATGTGAGCAATTTTAGTAGACTGAATATTGCAATTGATGATAAGGCTTGATGAAATACATCCAATGTACCATGGGCTTGTTGAAAGTTTGCTTCTACTTGATGATTGATATTCTTGGCATTTGTGTACAAAATTAAGGCTTTTATTAAATCTTCCTTGTCCTTGTTTATCTATCTAATACAATACAATCCTCGTAATAGGATATGAGGAGAATGCATGCTTTGTAGCTGAGGAGAATGAGTAAGCATGGGCTTGTTGGTGTTCTTTTTAAACAGAAATGATTATGAAATCAAAAATTCAGATTTTTTTTGGAATTATTGTGAATCCATTCCAATTGAATATTTTGTATTCAAATCCTTCAGTTCAAAGTTTTGAGGTCTTTAAAAAAGTGGATTAATCAGATGAGGACAAAGAGAGAGTCCATTCTACATATCAATACTGACAACAATGAAATTTCTAGTAAAAGGAAAATCCGTCGAATTTGTAAGTCGTGAGTGTTCAAGTCCCTCTATCCCCAAACCCTCATTTATTCCCTAATTTATAGTATTTATCCTCTTTTTTCTTTTTATCAATGGGTTTAAGATTCATTAGCTTTCTCATTCTACTCTTTCACAAAGGAGTGCGAAGAGAACTCAATGGATCTTATCCTAGAATTTGCTATCATATAAGTAATCAGGAGCAGTTTTTCCCGAGTAGTTACCGGTGCAATATTATATTACTGTACTAGCTTTTAAGTAGACTTTTCCTCAAATTTCAGGGATTTACTATAATGTTACCACTTGTTTTACAGGTTCTTAGCACTTTGGGTTTGCTGCAATTCTGAACCATGTTCATAGGTGAATTTTTTTTCCCTCTAATGGAAATAGTAATTTTGTGTCTTATAATGGAGCTTTGTTATTTTCGTAGGTGAACCCTCCCTGCCTGTTTACCTCTAATGGAAAGAGTATTCTTCCATACAGACCAGTGGGACAGAAGCAGATGAGTTATGCTTTTTCCTTACGTTATTATCTAACTCTAATCTTGTGTGCACAATGGAGGGAACACAAGGCTATCTGTTGTTATTCAGGCAAGCCTTCTGATGCACTGTAGTATTGTGTCGATTGCATTTCTACACAAAACTTTTACGGAATCCTTGGTGCTTGGCAGCTTGTTTGGTGGTCAGCTGGCTGTTTTCCTCCATCAAAGTCAACTTATCGTTCTTCGCCCTTCCAAAGTTGGCGCTGAAATTACATGGAATTTGTTGATCTATCCGCTAAAATTGGTTGCAAAAAATGCCGGTGTTGGGAGTCTGGTTAGAAGGTTCCGACTGCCCAAAATTAAGTCAATATACTAGGGAAGTAGGGAAGCTCTTAACCTTCCTATACTGCTGTCACTCTATTCAGACTAGTCCAGCTCATAGATTTTGGTGTGCTTTTCCCCATACATCCACCATTTGGTCATCCATCTGGTCTACGGTCGCCTGCTTATGCAATTGAAGAGCATGTTTATGTGAACGCAAAGCAATACAATACAATGCCATAGTAAGGCGGCGGCAGTCTCAGGCTAAAGCAGATTCAGAAAGGTATCTGACTGAGCAACTGGTCAATATTGGGCAAGAAATGGCTCAACGTGGGAAAAGAAAAAACCCACAATTGAAGAAAGATATCGTCGAGTTTCTTACCACAATCTAGGAGGAGCCGTTGAGTTTTTAAACAAATGGAGGATACACAATTAGTTTGTTCATGGCGAAGATAAGTTGTCTCTGCCTCTTCTTATGAGCTATATTATGCTGATCAAATTTGAGAAGAGGTTGGTGTCGTAGTTCATATTACATGACAGTGGATAGACTGATACTCTCAAAGGTAAATCTCCTCTTAAATGACATTGCGAACTGGAGGTCGTGTGGCTTAGAATTCAGTCATCCCCTACCACACTTATTGCCTATCATGATGTTTGCAATAAAGCTGATGCTTTTTTGTGTAGTATTTATATGTGTTCAATAGGAAGATGAGCACACTTGTCGTCTCACAGTATTGAATTTTGTTTCTGTCTCTATATTCTGTTATGAGAAAGCAGCCAGCAGAGTCATCTACCGATGAAGCTTCTTTCGATAGAATGGTAGTATATATACTCAGGAATCTTGGGCCAGCCTCCGGTAGCTGATAGAACTGAAGTTCAAACAGTAGTCTTTTATTTTAAAGACCACATAATAATAAACTTTGGAACCCATGTCGAAGGTAAATGCATCGCAAAGTTGATGTTCTCTCTTCTCTAATTCTGAATTCAACTACATATAAACTGAGCAACAAGAGTCTTTTGCTTGTAGAAGTCGGAGACAACACCTTGAGCAGAGTTGTTAAAGTGCTTTCAGGGTTTGGTGAAGATGGGGTGGACTCCTCCTCTAATGGGGCAAAGCAACTAGTACCACGGAGTTCTTTCGTCGAAGCACTATAGGGTTCATCGAAGTGCTTCAGATGGAGGGATGAACAATGGTGGACATGAGAAAAGAGTGGGAACCGATACTTTCATCTTTTGAGGTTCAGTTTCTGCTGCTGAGTGTCTTGTAGTAACTGTAGGAATTCATGCTACATGTTGTGTTTTGATAGCAGAGTTATTCGGTTTAGCCTATGTTTTTCTTCCTTTCCGCTAGGAGAAGTACCACTGTTTTGTCAGTTTCATACAAATGAAATTGCGAGTAATCAAAAATAAAATTAGATAAATAATGTATATACACAAACTATTTAGCTTTTTTTCAACGAATTACATAGTACCAACCACAAACTATTTATCAGTATTTTGCAACCATACTCAACACAAGAGACGCCCGTTTGATTGCACTATCATCATCATGTTATGTTATTCACAACTTGGCTACCACAAAACACCAGCCATACATTACTCTCGAGTAGATTACAAATGGAAAAAAAAAATGCAAGCACACACCAAACCTATGCACGAACAGCGGCGAAGGGTCCCAGTTCCGCAATAACAAATATGAAAAAAAAAAACTCATCAATCACACTAGCTTCACTCCAGTCACTGGTTGATCGATTGATTTTCTATCTGGGCAAAGGATTGCCGCTTCTGCCTGGTAGCAATATGCAATGCCATCTTCTTTTCTCCAAGAAGCAACCAGCAAGAGGATCCCATGATTAAACTAAAGAAGAGATGCTCTGAGGTCCTTTGAATCCGCTCACAGTTTCCCTTTCCATATCACATATTGCGTGCCGAACCGCTCCGAGGCAGAGTCCTGAGATACACACTCACTCTTTGAGCAACATACTCTGAGGCAAAGAAATTTATTCCAAAATGTAGACAAGAAAATGATATCTCTTGTAAAATGTGACCTACCTTCCAGGTGGCAGCTGTGAACTGTTTGAAGAAACACTTGAGCTACCAAACCTTCTCGCCTTCGCGTCCTGCTCTTTCTCTAATCGCATAGCAGCCACTTCCTTCTCCATGGCGGCCACCTCCCTCCTCATCTTCTTGGCATCTGATTCCATCGCCTTTGTCAAGGTATCAACTTTCTTAGCCAACATCTGCACATCAAACCACTCATTTAACATGAGGCAGGCTAAAGGAATGCAAGAGAATGAACTCGGACCTTTTGATACTAGTATCCAGCTAAAGTTACCTCAACTGCATCGTCCTTGTCTTTCAGGCTTTGATCCTTTTCATGGCACGCCTTCCTTAGAGCAACAACCTCCTTTTGCAGCATATCATACAGCATCCCCGATACTGTATCCTCCTGTTCAACAACTTCCTTTTCATCTGAGTTATTTGACTCCTTGTCCTCGCTGGAGTCTGTAGATACGTTCATGCCGATCCCATTTACATGGCCCTTATAGCGGTCGAGCGATCTACATCCTCCGTCAAAAGACTTTGATGCCCCTTTTGCATGGTTCACTAGAGTAGTTGTGGTGGTAGAAGATGCTTGTGATCTCATATGGAATGATGGCCGCTTTGATAGAAAGCCGTTGGTCTTGGATACACTCTCGGCAGCGCCGATAGACTGGCGACGGGCGGCGCTTGCATTGGTTCGAGATGTAGTAGACATTCTCAGTCCTTCCTCGAGTACTCTAAGCCGAAGCTGGAACTTGTCCTGCGATATTCGATGCAGATCATGATGAAGAGAGGATGGAAAGACAACTCATAGGAAGACACAAGTAAAGGGACTTGATGAGAAATATGAAGAGCAGATGTATACTTTCAGTTGAGCTTCTGATCTTGCAGCCCTTTCTGCTATAGCAAGTTTATCCCGGAGCTGCTGCATTTCTCCCTGTAAAAGGATAATCCTCCAGAGATTAACAAAAAGCGCCATAGTTTAGTCCGGTAAAACAAAAGAAAATACAAAACGTCACATTTGAATATCCATCCAGAACTACACAACACCAGTGTAAAACTAGAACACATGAAGCCTTCGTTACTTACTTGTACAATCCTCCGTTCTTCAAGCCATTGTTTAACAGGCATAACTTTATCATTGCCATCTTTCCACTCATTTGCCACCACTACTGCAACCCTGTTTGCTGAAACCTTGGCACGAGATAACTCACGTTCCAGAGTTTTCATTTCCTCCTGACAACAACAACAACACGCAGGTAAGATACATTGGCATATAGTAATGTGATTTCAGATACACTAAACATCTTGAAATATACACAGATAAGGGTTCCAGCCATGACGCATTACATTCATCTCCAGAACTTTCCGCTGATAGTCTCTCACAGCATTCGCGGCTGCACCACCAGCAAGAACAGCTTCCTCTAGCTCTCTGACAGTCTGAGTAAGCTTTTCAACCTCTGCAACTTTTGGCGATGCATTCTGTCCAAGATCTTGTTCTCTTCCTGAAAAACCAAAAAAAAAAGTCTCATACACCGTAACTAATTGCATGCCACAGCTAGTAACTGTACGCCTTATACCTGGCATATCTCAATCTGTTTCATCAATTCTTGGTTTTTGTTTTGCAGATCGTCCACCAAGGAAGCTTTTGCTAATGCTATCTGAACCGTCCTTTCCGCTTCCAGCAGAGCTGCTTCCTTGGACTTTGTAAGGCGATCTAATGCTCTGTTGTCATCTTGCAAGTTTGCAATCTGCACGAGAAAACCAACAGCTTAGCCTTTCAGCAGGAGTACACTGAATGAACAGGGACCGTGACATCTGCAGGCAAGTCTGGATGAAGCACCTCTTGACGAGCTAGCTTCAGCTCGGCCTCCAGCGGCGCGAGGATGGCCTCGATAGGAGGCATGTCATCGTCCTTCTGTGCCGCATGGACCCTCCGCAGCGTAGCCTCTGCCGCGAACTGGGCAGCCATTGCTGCTTTCTTCTCATCGTTGATCTTCTTCGCTTCGAGGTTCTGCAGCGTGCCAAATGTCGTTAGATAGAACTTTGAAGTTTAATTAAACGAGAGAGAAAGGAAGGGCTGGTCCATTTCATTACTCTGCTTTCGAGGAGAGACTCTGTGAGCTTGAGCTTCCCGTCCACCTTCGCCAGTTCTTCCGTAAGCTTACATTGACGCGGAAGGCAAAGTCAGGATTGTCCAGAGAGTTGAAGAAACATATTAATTTTGAAAGCATTACTCCCTCTGTCCCAAAATAACTAGCTCAAACTTTGACAGATGTGTGAACGAAGAAAACATTTCATGTGCAATGACAACAACATTGAGAGTGATTTTTCATTCTTCCTTGCATGTTTCCATTATCTAGTTGTAAGCAATTAATCATCTATCACAATATCAGAGTTGGTACGCATTGAAGATGGTTACATATATGGAGCTTTCGTGGGGAAAATGATGGTGTCCTTGTCCAGGAAAAAGACATAATTGCTTGCTCTGAAGTTGGGGATCTTTCTAGTACGTAGTAGTCTACCAAGAAGTGAAAGAGAGAAGCAGAGTACTGACATCCTCGACGGCCTTCTCGCGCGCGCGCTCGGAGAGGCGGAGCGCCCTGATCTCCGCCTGCGCGTCCCCAAGCTCCTTCTCCTTATCTGCAGGAGCAATTCAGCACCAACCAATCAAGAATGGCTCGGAGATCTGGGCGCGCGCGCGCGGCAGTGGAGCTTGGTAGATCAGATCAGAGCAGATCGGGCGAGCTGAGGCGGGAGCTTACAGTGGAGGTCGTTCTCGAGGCGGGTGAGCTCGACGCGGACAGGATCGGAGCCGTGGAGGAGGCTGATGAGGTCCTCCATCTCCAGCGCCGGCTTCAGCCGGGCCTGCCGCTGCTGCTGCGGCTGCTTCATCGCCCTGCCGCCGCCTCCGCCGTCGCCGTACGGATCTGCCATGGCCGCCGGCAATGCCCGCCAGCAAATCCCAGTCGCAATGCGTCCTCCCTCGGAGCTCGGTGGGGCGGAGAGGAGAGGAGAGAGCGCGTGTTAATGGCGGCGAGGCCACATGATGACAGACAGTGACGAGGAGAGGATTGTCATTTCACTCACTCACTCGACTCTCCATGTTACCGCCATGTGACCATTCATTCTTGGACTTGACCTTGTGGACTTTCTACTAAACCAATAATAGGAGTAATGGCTTTCTTTTATTTTGTCATATTAGACCAGCAAAATAGAAATTTGTGAAGACATGACATTTTGTTTTCTAGGTGGAAAACCTAAGAGATGTGTTATCTTTGTTCGGCTATCCTGTAGCAGTTCCTTCATTTGTATTAGGGCTAGTTCGATGTACGTCGTTTGGCGTATTTGAGGTTGATAGTGCCATATATCGAATTCACCATATTTCTTTTGTGCGATATTGTTTTCCTTATATGGGTTGATTTCTTTTGTAAAAAGGTAATAATTGGAGCATATCGGGTTGTCGGTGCATGCGCGCGCTGATCCTCGTGTATATCAAACATATAAGTGCCAAATGTGTTGCTAGAGTTGCGGTTAAAGTAAGTTGGAGACATTGGTGAGTAAATGCAATATTAATATTTTACATAAGACCCATATAAATTTTGTGTGGTGCCCAACGATCTCCATAATCTACTAGGCGTATAGATGTATATGTATGGATTTGCAGATGCCCCAAATAAGCAATTAATATTGTATGTAATTAGTAAAGATTTTATATGGAACAACAAGCTCTTTATTCATCGGGCTGAGAGTTACACTCGGCTAACACTAAACAAGATATGGAATTTGGATCGTGGGGCAACCAAAATGTTTGGTTGGCTAGGTAATGTACAACTTTGTTATGCTCTTTGTCGAATCTCCCTGCCCATTTTTCTTTGAGACTTTTATTCTTCGTGACGATCCAAGATTTTCTTGAGCTAGCATCCTTTTGTTGAAACTAAACATCAAAGATTACGATTTGGCTTTATTCGAAGAAAGAAGAGATAGTCTAACCATTGGAGAACCAATATTAATATTTCCATCCATTTGCAAACTTCCACCCCAAGTGTGTTGTCGTTGAACATGCATCGCCAAGGTAAACAAATATTATTTCTCCTAATTCACAATGTAAGATCATCTCGTCACCAATGGAGACATCTGCTTCTATGTAAGATCCATCAACCAAAAGTGGGCCACTAGGTCATTGATAGGTTTCGGCCAAGGCTACACACATTTGGATGGCCATAGTTGTTTCAGCAGAACCTAACCAACATCTTTTTCATATTTACCATCATGTGGGGTTGACCTATCATGGTAGGGAAGCTGATATGTGGGTCGTTGTTGTTAGTGTATACTGTATGACCTTTGGTCATACTAGATGGATATGCGAGCTTCTCCTTGCCGTCTGCACTTCATTCTTGCAAATTAAGCATGGCCAGTGTAGTATTATTGCACGCGCTTTTGTCTATAAACTGAATAAGTCATTATCGTCTAACATGAAATCCCTTGAAATTTATGACTTTTCTTTGGATGCCCAAAGTGAAATATTATAAAGTATAAATTAAATTGTTGCATAGTTAATATATGTTTGGCACTTGAAGCGCACAAAGTGTCTGTGAGCTTTCTAGAGCTCCTTGTATCAGAACATAGCTATTTGTTCCAGAGCTGAGAATTAAAAGTCAGAGCCAACTGTTAGTATGCAAGTAAGATCAAAAAATTCATCTCCATGTCATATGTTTTCATCAAAAAGAAAAAAAAAATAGTACAACCCGCCATCTGGTATTATTAGCATGCCTCAAATGAGTTGGTCAGCCTGCAAAACACAAAAGAAAGAAAATATTGACACAACTGCTACTATGACTCTTCTATCCTCTATGAACTGATTAAACCAGAATCATACAATTTACTTTTCTAAGATAGAACCAGAACTGCATACATGCCAACTTCTTGGGTGATCTTCCTTCATAAAATGAAGGGTTAATTGAAATGGTTGATGGTATTATAAGCAAAAAATACTTATGAATCATTACAGCCGAAATTCCTAAATAAATTAATTACTCATCAGGAGTATTACTACTAACATAGAAAACACACCTTTTGCTGACCTTCCCTTCATCTCAATTTATGCGGTCGCCTAGCAAAATCACTTGTGTAGTTCTTTTGAAGTATCCAAGTCTTGCAGTGATAGCCCAAAATTTTAACACTTTCTACCAAGGTTTTTAAGTACACAATTACTCATATTGTCACTCATTTCATGCTCCATCTAGCTACATCCATGCCTATTTTGTGTACTTACGAGTTCTTGTTCACTTTCATATGAGTTTTGCATATTTAATAGTTCTAGTAGGATTTTACTATTTTCCCTTGTCTTTACACGTGAGTAGGTGTTATGGACAATCATGGATAAAGGAAGGAAAAAGGGACCAAGAGGATACAATATGAGAGAGTTACAAGCACCAGACTTAGCCATATAAGGTGTGGGAAAAGTGATATTTTTCCAACATCTTATATTTAAGATCTAAGGCTATGGTGTTGTAGCCCTCATCCATACGAGTCAAACAAGCTGAAGAACACCTAAATCGGAATCTGTATGAAGAAATGGCGAAGAAAATACGAAAGCAAAAGAAGGTTTAGCGACTGTACGGACCTCCTTCGGACCTCCGTCGGCTTCATTTTATCAAACGGAACAACATTTGTAAAGGCCCGATGGGCATATTCGGCCTAGAGCTCTGTCGATTCCCGAAACCGATCTCCAAAGTGCCTATATAAAGAGGGGAGGAGCCAAGTAGGAGGACACATCCATACACGCCCTTGGGGGCGAAGCCCTGCCGCTCCATCGCCGGCAGCTCCATAGCCGCCACCTCCATCACCATCTCCACCAATACACAAGAGGAAGAGGAGACCAGGACCTTGAAGAGCAACACCATCATCATTGTCATGGGTATACCCTTTCGGGTACCCATTATTGGCATACCTGGTGCGGATCAGTCGAAGACCCATGAAGCCCATGGTGCAACAAGTAGTCTAAGTCCAAGAAGCTAGCTAGGCACACCAATCAAGGAAAGCTCAAAGAAGGAGGACTCCAATATGTAATAGACTAGGACTCTTATAAACTCTAACTTGGTTGCATATATAAAGCCAGGCTGGGGCTGCCCTTATACAGATGGCAATACGCAGAAATACGTAAGATCATAGACGCAATACTAAACTAGACACAACTCTGCCTACGGCGGCACCTTGTAGACACTATGATTATACTGAATTGATGAAAGGATCGTATGCCGCACCTAGAGGGGGGGTGAATAGGTGTTAACCAATTTTTAGTTCTTTTTCAATTTAGGCTTGACACAAAGGTCAATTCTCTAGATATGCAACTATGTGAATTTACCTATATGACAAGATCAAGTACTAAACAAGATATAGCTAGACAAGATATAGTAGATCTAATAAGGATAGAGGTAACCGAGAGTGGAGCACGCGGAGACACAAAGATGATTCATGTAGTTCCTTCCTTTTGAGGGGAAGTACATCTACATTTGGAGGGGTGTGGTCGCCACGAAGGCCAAACCAACGCCACAAAGGCCTCACTCAGGTCTCCTGTGAGCAACACCACAAAGGCCTAGCCCACTTCTACTAAGGGATTTCCTCAAGGTGGAAATCGGGCCTTTACAAGGTTCTTGGGGTACACATCCACAACCAAATTGGAGGCTCCCAATATCTGTAACAACAACAAGAACAAATCAACCACAAAATATCCACTATTGTTTCCAAAGAGATTGGAGGGAGCTAGCGCAGGCGTGATACTCGTATCACGCCAAGGCGACAAGATGAAGTACATACTTCGGATGACGTTCTCTAACGCGTCAAATAATGAAGTAGAATATGAAGCACGTATACTGATACGTCTCCGACGTATCGATAATTTCTTATATTCCATGCCACATTATTGATGTTATCTACATGTTTTATGCACACTTTATGTCATATTCGTGCATTTTCTGGAACTAACCTATTAACAAGATGCCGAAGTGCCGATTCTTGTTTTACTGCTGTTTTTGGTTTCAGAAATCCTAGTAAGGAAATATTCTCGGAATTGGACGAAATCAAAGCCCGGGGGCCTATTTTCTCACGAAGCTTCCGGAAGTCCGAAGGAGAGACGAAGAGGGGCCACGGAGGGGCCACACCCTAGGGCGGCGCGGCCCCCTTGGCCGCGCGGCCTCGTGGTGTGGGGCCCCGTGCCGCCTCTTGACCTGCCCTTTCGCCTATAAAAAGTCTCGCGTGACGAAACCCCGGTACCGAGAACCACGATACGGAAAACCTTCCGGAGACGCCGCCGCCGCCGATCCCATCTCGGGGGATCCGGGAGATCGCCTCCGGCACCCTGCCGGAGAGGGGAATCATCTCCCGGAGGACTCTACGCCGCCATGGTCGCCTCCGGTGTGATGTGTGAGTAGTCTACCCCTGGACTATGGGTCCATAGCGGTAGCTAGATGGTTGTCTTCTCCCCATTGTGCTATCATTGTCGGATCTTGTGAGCTGCCTAACATGATCAAGATCATCTATCCGTAATTCTATATGTTGCGTTTGTTGGGATCCGATGAATAGAGAATACTTGTTATGTTGATTATCAAAGCTATGCTTATGTGTTGTTTATGATCTTGCATGCTCTCCGTTATTAGTAGATGCTCTGGCCAAGTTGATGCTAGTAACTCCAAGAGGGAGTATTTATGCTCGATAGTGGGTTCATGCCTCTGTGAATCTGGAGGAGTGACAAGAACCACTAAGGTTATGGATGTGCTTGTTGCCACTAGGGATAAAACATTAGTGCTATGTTCAAGGATGTAGTCACTAGTTACATTACGCGCAATACTTAATGCAATTGTCCGTTGTTAGCAACTTAATGCTTGGAGGGGTTCGGATGATAACTCGAAGGTGGACTTTTTAGGCATAGATGCGGTTGGATGACGGTCTATGTACTTTGTCGTAATGCCCAATTAAATCTCACTATACTCATCATGATATGTATGTGCATGGTCATGCTCTCTTTATTTGTCAATTGCCCAACTGTAATTTGTTCACCCAACATGCTTGTTCGTCTTATGGGAGAGACACCTCTAGTGAGCTGTGGACCCCGGTCCAATTCTCTTTACTTGAAATACAATCTACTGCAATACTTGTTCTCTTGTTTTCTGCAAACAATCATCTTCCACACAATACGGTTAATCCTTTGTTACTGACAAGCCGGTGAGATTGACAACCTCACTGTTTCGTTGGGGCAAAGTACTTTGGTTGTGTTGTGCGGGTTCCACGTTGGCGCCGGAATCTGCGGGTGTTGCGCCGCACTACATCCCGCCGCCATCAACCTTCAACGTGCTTCTTGGCTCCTCCTGGTTCGATAAACCTTGGTTTCTTTACGAGGGAAAACTTGCTGCTGTGCGCATCATACCTTCCTCTTGGGGTTGCCCAACGAACGTGTGAAATACACGCCATCAAGCATATTTTACGGCGCCGTTGCCGGGGAGATCAAGACACGCTGCAAGGGGAGTCTCCACTTCTCAATCTCTTTACTTTGTTTTTGTCTTGCTTAGTTTTATTTACTACTTTGTTTGCTGCACTAAATCAAAATACAAAAAAATTAGTTGCTAGTTTTACTTTACTTGCTATCTTGTTTGCTATATCAAAAACACAAAAAAATTAGTTTACTTGCATTTACTTTATCTAGTTTGCTTTATTTATTGTTACTAAAATGAGTAATCCTGAAGTTGAAGTTCGCACGTTTAAGCAACGAGGGGAGAATGTTTGAGAGACGCTTGGTATAGAATTAGCGATGCTCATAATAGATGCACTAAGAAGCACTCCACCATTATTTTACTCAGGAATTTTTATGTTGGTATATCTAGCTGGAATAGATATGTTCTTGATAGTCTCGCAAAAGGTGACTTCCTAAGTACTCCTGCATTAGAAGCTAGTTACATTATTGAGAGCTTATTTGGAATACCCCCTGTTGATAAAGTTAAAACTGAAATCTCTCTTGAAGATGTTATGAAAAAATTGGAAACCATAGAGAAAAATTTTCCAAGTATTGAAGCTAAATTGGAAATATTACTTGATAAAACTGATGAACTTGATAAATCCTTAGGAGGAATTGATGAAAGAATTAGTGTCCTAGGAACTAATGCTGTCCATGATGATCAAATCAATAGGATTGACGAACTTGAAAAAGCTATGGGAACCTTGGGTTCAACATTTTCTTCTCTTAAATATAAGGAGAAAGCTTATGTGGGTAAGGAGCAAAAGTTTATGTATGTCTCTAAAGTGCCTAGACCAAAGAAGTATTATTATAGGCCTAAAATTGACAAAGCCCTTAGTACCACTATGGATGGGGAGCTCATGATAACGATGCACCATCTTTCGATAATACTTGATACACACTTTCACGCCTAGCTGAAAGGCGTTAAGAAAAGCGCTTATGGGAGACAACCCATGTTTTTACCTACAGTACTTTGTTTTTATTTTGTGTCTTGGAAGTTGTTTACTACTGTAGCAACCTCTCCTTATCTTAGTTTTGTGTTTTGTTGTGCCAAGTTAAGCCGTTGATAGAAAAGTAAGTACTAGATTTGGATTACTGCACAGTTCCAGATTTCTTTGCTGTCACGAATCTGGGTCCACCTCCCTGTAGGTAACTCAGAAAATTAAGCCAATTTACGTGCATGATCCTCAGATATGTACGCAACTTTCATTCAATTTGAGCATTTTCATTTGAGCAAGTCTGGTGCCATTTTAAAATTCGTCAATACGAACTGTTCTGTTTTGACAGATTCTGTCTTTTATTTCGCATTGCCTCTTTTGCTATGTTGGATGAATTTCTTTGATCCACTAATGTCCAGTAGCATTATGCAATGTCCAGAAGTGTTAAGAATGATTGTGTCACCTCTGAATATGTCAATTTATAATGTGCACTAACCCTCTAATGAGTTGTTTCGAGTTTGGTGTGGAGGAAGTTTTCAAGGATCAAGAGAGGAGTATGATGCAACATGATCAAGGAGAGTGAAAGCTCTAAGCTTGGGGATGCACCCGGTGGTTCACCCCTGCATATATCAAGAAGACTCAAGCGTCTAAGCTTGGGGATGCCCAAGGCATCCCCTTCTTCATCGACAACATTATCGGGTTCCTCCCCGAAACTATATTTTTATTCCATCACATCTTATGTGCTTTTTCTTGGAGCGTCGGTTTGTTTTTGTTTTTTGTTTTGTTTGAATAAAATGGATCCTAGCATTCACTTTATGGGATAGATACATGCTCCGCTGTAGCATATGGACAAGTATGTCCTTGGTTTCTACTCATAGTATTCATGGCGAAGTTTCTCCTTCGTTAAATTGTTATATGGTTGGAATTGGAAAATGATACATGTAGTAATTGCTATAAATGTCTTGGGTAATGTGATACTTGGCAATTGTTGTGCTCATGATTAAGCTCTTGCATCATATGCTTTGCACCCATTAATGAAGAAATACATAGAGCATGCTAAAATTTGGTTTGCATATTTGGTTTCTCTAAGGTCTAGATAATTTCTAGTATTGAGTTTGAACAACAAGGAAGACGGTGTAGAGTCTTATAATGTTTTCAATATGTCTTTTATGTGAGTTTTGCTGCACCTGTTCATCCTTGTGTTTGTTTCAAATAAGCCTTGCTAGCCTAAACCTTGTATCGAGAGGGAATACTTCTCATGCATCCAAAATACTTGAGCCAACCACTATGCCATTTGTGTCCACCATACCTACCTACTACATGGTATTTTCCGCCATTCCAAAGTAAATTGCTTGAGTGCTACCTTTAAAATTCCATCATTCACCTTTGCAATATATAGCTCATGGGACAAATAGCTTTAAACTATTGTGGTATTAAATATGTAATTATGCACTTTATCTCTTATTAAGTTGCTTGTTGTGCGATAACCATGTTTACTGGGGACGCCATCAACTACTCTTTGTTGAATATCATGTGAGTTGCTATGCATGTTCGTCTTGTACGAAGTAAGAGAGATCTACCACCATAGGGTTAAGCATGCATATGTTAGAGAAGAACATTGGGCCGCTAACTAAAGCCATGTTCCATGGTGGAAGTTTCAGTTTTGGACAACAATCCTCAAATCTCAAATGAGAAAATTATTAATTGTTGTTATATGCTTATGCATAAAAGAGGAGTCCATTATCTGTTGTCTATGTTGTCCCGGTATGGATGTCTAAGTTGAAGAATAATCAATAGCGAGAAATCCAATGCGAGCTTTCTCCTTAGACCTTTGTACGGGCGGCATAGAGGTACCCCTTTGTGACACTTGGTAAAAACAATGCATTGTGATGATCCGGTAGTCCAAGCTAATTAGGACAAGGTGCGGGCACTATTAGTATACTATGCATGAGGCTTGCAACTTGTAAGATATAATTTACATGATACATATGCTTTATTACTACCGTTGACAAAATTGTTTCATGTTTTCAAAATCAAAGCTCTAGCACAAATATAGCAATCGATGCTTTTCCTCTATGGAGGACCATTCTTTTACTTTCAATGTTGAGTCAGTTCACCTATTTCTCTCCACCTCAAGAAGCAAACACTTGTGTGAACTATGCATTGATTCCTACATACTTGCTTATTGCACTTATTATATTACTCTATGTTGACAATATCCATGAGATATACATGTTACAAGTTGAAAGCAACCGCTGAAACTTAATCTTCTTTTGTGTTGCTTCAATACCTTTACTTTGAATTATTGCTTTATGAGTTAACTCTTATGCAAGACTTATTGATGCTTGTCTTGAAGTGCTATTCATGAAAAGTCTTTGCTATATGATTCACTTGTTTACTCATGTCATATACATTGTTTTGATCGCTGCATTCACTACATATGCTTTACAAATAGTATGATCAAGATTATGATGGCATGTCACTCCGGAAATTATACGTGTTATCGTTTTACCTGCTCGGGACGAGCGAGAACTAAGCTTGGGGATGCTGATACGTCTCCGACGTATCGATAATTTCTTATGTTCCATGCCACATTATTGATGTTATCTACATGTTTTATGCACACTTTATGTCATATTCGTGCATTTTACGGAACTAACCTATTAACAAGATGCCGAAGTGCCGATTCTTTGTTTTCTGCTTGTTTTTGGTTTCAGAAATCCTAGTAAGGAAATATTCTCGGAATTGGACGAAATCAAAGCCCAGGGGCCTATTTTCTCACGAAGCTTCCAGAAGTCCGAAGGAGAGATGAAGAGGGGCCACGGAGGGGCCACACCCTAGGGCAGCGCGGCCCCCCCCTTGGCCGCGCGGCCCTGTGGTGTGGGGCCCCCGTGCCGCCTCTTGACCTGCCCTTTCGCCTATAAAAAGTCTCCGTGACGAAACCCCAGTACCGAGAACCACGATACGGAAAACCTTCCCGGAGACGCCGCCGCCGCCGATCCCATCTCGGGGGATCCGGGAGATCGCCTCCGGCACCCTGCCGGAGAGGGGAATCATCTCCCGGAGGACTCTACGCCGCCATGGTCGCCTCCGGTGTGATGTGTGAGTAGTCTACCCCTGGACTATGGGTCCATAGCAGTAGCTAGATGGTTGTCTTCTCCCCATTGTGCTATCATTGTCGGATCTTGTGAGCTGCCTAACATGATCAAGATCATCTATCCGTAATTCTATATGTTGCGTTTGTTGGGATCCGATGAATAGAGAATACTTGTTATGTTGATTATCAAAGCTATGCTTATGTGTTGTTTATGATCTTGCATGCTCTCCGTTATTAGTAGATGCTCCGGCCAAGTTGATGCTAGTAACTCCAAGAGGGAGTATTTATGCTCGATAGTGGGTTCATGCCTCGTGAATCCGGAGGAGTGACAAGAACCACTAAGGTTATGGATGTCTTGTTGCCACTAGGGATAAAACATTAGTGCTATGTTCAAGGATGTAGTCACTAGTTACATTACGCGCAATACTTAATGCAATTGTACTGTTGTTAGCAACTTAATGCTGGAGGGGTTCGGATGATAACTTTGAAGGTGGACTTTTTAGGCATAGATGCGAGTTGGATGACGGTCTATGTACTTTGTCGTAATGCCCAATTAAATCTCACTATACTCATCATGATATGTATGTGCATGGTCATGCTCTCTTTATTTGTCAATTGCCCAAGCTGTAATTTGTTCACCCAACATGCTCGTTCGTCTTATGGGAGAGACACCTCTAGTGAGCTGTGGACCCCGGTCCAATTCTCTTTCTTGAAATACAATCTCTCGCAATCTCTGTTCTCTTGTTTTCACGCAAACAATCATCTTCCACACAATACGGTTAATCCTTTGTTACAGCAAGCCGGTGAGATTGACAACCTCACTTGTTTCGTTGGGGCAAAGTACTTTGGTTGTGTTGTGCGGGTTCCACGTTGGCGCCGGAATCTACGGTGTTGCGCCGCACTACATCCCGCCGCCATCAACCTTCAACGTGCTTCTTGGCTCCTCCTGGTTCGATAAACCTTGGTTTCTTTCTGAGGGAAAACTTGCTGCTGTGCGCATCATACCTTCCTCTTGGGGTTGCCCAACGAACGTGTGAAATACACGCCATCATATACCTGGGATGAAGATAGCAAAGGCGTGTGGAGCAACTCGCCTAAAAATCTTCGGTGACTCTCAGTTGGTGGCTCAACAGGTGATGAACAAGTGCGACACAGTCAATGACAGTATGATAGCATACAAAGAACTGTACAATGAACTCGAGAAGCTCTTCGACGGCTGCGAAATCAATCACATCAGCAGATTCAACAACGATGAAGCCGACGTTTTTGCAAACATAGGGTCGCAGTGCCTGCCAATACCACCTGGTGTGTTCTGGGAAGAAATAAGTGAAAGATCTACCAAGCCGAAGAAAAATCCGACGCAGTCGAAGAAAAAGGAGAAACTAAAGAAAGGCTCGGGGGCTGCAGCAGAACTAGAAGCAAATATATCGGGAGATGAGGAAGAACCACACGAAGTTATGATGGTAGAAATTCCCTGGATGCAGGTCTATGTGGCATATATTGCAAGAAACGAGATACCCGACGATCCAGTTGAAGCCAGGCGAGTCATCCGACGATCCAAAGCCTTTACCGTGGTTAAAGGGGAACTGTACACGCGGAGTATCTCGGGAGTATTGCAAAGGTGTGTGACACCCGAGGAAGAACGACTCATACTTAAAGATGTGCACGAGGGAGTATGTGGCCACCACGCGAGCAGCCGAGCAATATCAGCCAAAGTTTTCATAGCTGGATTTTATTGGCTCACAGCAATAGAGGACGCGAAAGAAATAGTTCGCACGTGCAATGCGTGCCAGAGATTCGCGGCAAAGCCTCATTCTCCAGCAGCAGAATTGATGCTGATACCAATATCTTGGCCTTTTGCACAATGGGGACTCGACATGGTAGGAAAATTACACAAGGCCTGGCCTGGAGGATACATATACTTGCTCGTGGCTATCGACAAGTTTACAAAGTGGATTGAAGCAGTACCAGTAACTTCGGCAGATGCAGCATCAGTGGTGAGTTTCATCAAAGGCATAGTTTTTCGGTTTGGCGTGCCAAATAGTATTGTCACAGACAACGGGAGCAACTTCACTTCAAAGGAGTTCAAGGCATATTGTGATGAAGTAGGCAACAAACTGCACTTCGCGTCGGTAGCACACCCGCAAACCAATGGTCAAGTCGAAAAATCAAACGGCATCATCTGCAATGGAATCAAGAAATGTCTGTTAACACCGCTGGAGAAAGCTCTGAAAGTGCATGGAGCCCCCATGTGTGGTTTTGGTAATTAATGACAATCCCTATGGACTAATGTTTGCATTGAGTTATATTTGTAGGTGGTGTCCATAGGCAATATTTGAACCATATGTTGGCTTCAAGGTTGCAATAAGAAGAAATTGATGAAGGATATCAAGTGTCAAGTATGTCTTGAAGATGAAGATGAAGTGAGCCCTCAAGTTACTTCAAGACATCTACATGATGAAGAAATGAAGTGCAAGTTCAAGATGAGCCAACTCGAAGAGATCATATGCTTGAAGCTTGCCATGAAGAAATAAAGTGCAAGTTCAAGATGAGCCAACTCGAAGAGATCATATGCTTGAAGCTAGCCATGAAGAAATGAAGTGCAAGTTCAAGGTGAGCCATCTCAAAGAGATCATTTGCTTGAAGCATGCTCTCCATATGGTGTTCATGGATATGTGAAGATGCGCCGAAGAAGAAGCTCTTCCATGATGGATTATGGGGGAGCAATCCACAAGACTTCGTCAAGCAAGCACAATCAAGAAAGGCGTTCCATCTTGTTGCGGTCAAGATCGTTATCATCGAGCTCAAGTGGAATGCGCAAGTATAAGGTTTGCTCTTGATAGGGGTTCTTTCTTACCGGTCTCATAGTGTAGTTGGAGACCGGTTTATAGTTTAGTTGCCGTACTATCAAGAGGGCTCTCGAGTGAGTAACTCGATCGTATCGTTCGGAGAGAACTCAAACCTTTGCATCATTGCATGATCTTTCTTGGTTTTATTTGGATCTTATCCATGTTATGTTTTAGAGCTTGTGATTATTCTCATGACAAGCTCTAGTTCATCGAAAATGGTTTTTGCATGGGCAACTTGTTGCATTTTCAAGGTTGGAGGTTTTCACTGGTATGTCTTTTTTAGATAGGTCAAACCTTTCATCATTTGTTTCTATCCTACATTGTTGGATTATGATGGTTCCCTGCATGATCTTGTAGAGCTTATTCCTAGCTTTAAAACAAGCCCAAGATCATCAAAATCGGAGTCCGGATGCTAAAGTTATGCCCGTTTCAGTTTGATGTTTCTGCCGGTTTCCAGGGGGCGGATTTTCCGGCCCAAGTTTGGGGCGGATAATCCCCCCCCCCCCCCCCCCGAAAAATCCGGTCTCTGGGAAAATCCGGCCAAATATCCGGCCCCCATCCAGGGGCATGTTTTTTCTGGTCCTTTGCCGTTTTTCGGGGCCCGGATATTTTGCAAATATCCGGTCCGGAAAATCCGGTCTGAGCATACTCAAACGGTCATATTTCGATGGGAGGGGGTATTTAAGCCCCCCTTCTTCCTCCTTGGGCTGCTACCTCTACCCCTTTGTGCTCTCCACCATTGTTGACCTTGAGAGCTTCCCTTTCCCTCTACTCCTCCTATGCTTCTTGAATCTTTTTGAGGGAAAAGGAAGAGGAGAACTAGATCTACATTCCTACCAATCAAATCCCTCTCTTTGTGAGGGAATCCACTAGATCTAGATCTTGGAGAAATTTGGTGTTCCTCCTCTTATTTGTTCTTCCTCTCTTATTTCCCCAATAGCTTTTGTAGCTTTGTTGGAATTTGAGAGAGAAGGACTTGAGCATCTTTGTGGTGTTCTTGCCATTGCATTTGGTGCATCGGTTTGAGTTCTCCACGGTGATTCGTGGTGGTGAAAGCAAGAAGGTTGTTACTCTTGGGTTCTTGGAACCCTAGACGGATTCTAGGCCTTGTGGCGATTTGTTGGGAGCCTCCAATTAAGTTGTGGAAGTGTGCCCGAACCTTTGTGTAAGGCCCGGTTTTCGCCTCGAAGGAAATCCCTTAGTGGAACCGTGACCTAGGCCTTTGTGGCGAGGGTCACCGGAGATTTAGGTGAGGCGCCTTCGTGGCGTTCGGTGTGTGGTGTGAGTACCGCATCTTGGGGTGACCTTTGTGGCGTTGGTGTGCATCGAGCAACCACACCTCAAGGTGAGCCTCTTGTGGCGTTCGGGAGCACTAAGCCACCGCACCTCTCCACCGGAGATTAGCACTCGCAAGAGTGTGAACTTCGGGATAAATCATCGTCTCCCGCGTGCCTCGGTTATCTCTATACTCGAGCTCTTTACTTATGCACTTTACTTTGTGATAGCCATCGTGCTTGAAGTTATATATATCTTGCTATCACATAAGTTGCTTGTCTTGCTTAGCATAAGTTGTTGGTGCACATAGGTGAACCATTGCTTAGAATAAGTTGTTGGTGCACATAGGTGAACCATAGTATATAGGCTTTGGGCTTGACAAAGTAAACGCTAGTTTTATTCCGCATTTATTAAGCCCATCTCGTAAAAGTTTTAAACCGCCTATTCACCCCCCTCTAGGCGACATCCGTGTCCTTTCAAGCTCGACACACTTGGCCTGAGGAGTTTCCAAGTGTCCTTTGGAGCATCCGAACAATGCCTAACACTACAACGCAGGAAACCCCGTTTTTTCTAGTCCATGGAGCCGAGGCAGTGCTCCCGATAGAAATAGAGCATAATTCACCAAGAGTTGCGGAGTACGACGAGGAAACTTCGAGAAAGCGCTGGAGGATGATGTTGACGCGCTCGACGAAGCTAGAGATGAGGTGTTATCGAGGGTCACCACGTACCAACAGAACCTAAAGAATTACCAGAGTCGACGTTTGCGACCAAGATCTTTTCAAGTTGGCGACTTGGTTCTTTGGCTCACCCAAGACAGTCACGAGAAATTTGAATCTCCATGGATAGGTCCATACATCGTCACAAAGGTCATTCCAGGAGGTGCATACTCGCCACGTCTGCTCGTGGAGGGTCTCGCGCCACCGGGGTGGTTCGAGGACTATTTCGCCTTGGAGCATTTGCAGGTTGTGGTGTACTAGGTCATGTGAACGTTGTTCCCATGACTCCCACTCCTGTCATGGCCATCTGATACAGTGCCTCTCTCGGGTCTCCAGCTGGTGGCCTTGACGCTAATATGAAAGCTTGAGCTGCCATATACCCTGCCTCTGGTGTTTTGGGGACAATGTTCCCTCTTGTGTCTATCGACATAAAGGACATGTCGAGATTCTGGATCAAGTGCTCCCGTTCATTCTCGGGTATATGCTGCAGGCGAGATCTTCCTCTATCACGCGCTGCTCTGTGGTTATCATCCGAGGTCCTTGACTGTCGACTTAGGTCAGCTCTTCGCCTGCTTGATGCAGAAGTTGCGGCTTTCCTTTTCTCAAGTTATATCTTTTCTTTTTCTATCTCTCGTCTAGCCCGAGCGAGTCTATATTGATACGCTTGCATCTCCTCTAAAGTTGCAATGGTGGCCATCGGATCCATGCCATTCATGGCTCTTGTTGCTCTATCCCAGGCTTCTTGCGGAAGCGATAGCCTCTGTTGCGGTGTAGGCCCGACATATTTGGTGCCCAAACCTCGCGAGAGATCAGCGGGATCGATGTATGGATTTCCCAGATCATCGAAAGCCTCTGATGTTTCCTCCTGTGCGCGACTCATCTCTCCGATTACATAGACATGATGATATGTTGTCGGGTTGTTCCTCCTGGAGTTGGTGACACCGTCGCGCGGATCGGTGAGGACCTCTCGAACTGATGTAGATCTGTCGATGCTTTCCGAGCCGCTGCTTAGATCAGAGTATGCATGCGACCCGAAGGACATGTTGCCGAAGATGTTGGCGAGTTTTCCGCTTAACGCGGGCTTGACGAAGCGTGGCGGCGAGATCTCTTCATCTCCTGTCTCGAACGATGATGATGATCCCGAGAAATCGGAGTCGACCGCCGACGAACCCGAAATCGGCGTTACGAGGCGATGCGATCCTTCCTTCCCGACGCGGAAGTGGAAACCTCCGAACGTCATCTCCATTGGCTCCTCCAGATACGCATATGCATCCATACGGGTGGGAGGGTGAGGTACAAAATCGACAAGACCAGTTTCGATCTGTTTACCTCCGTCCATCACGTTGCTTGCCACCGATGATATCGACGATGTTGAACGTGCCATCGAGATTAGCTCCTTGTCGCCTCTAGTTCCCACAGACGGCGCCAATTGACAAGGTATCAACTTATCAATGCCTACAAATTGTAGACTAGGGTTTCGTGTAAAGTAGAGGGCAAGTAGATCTCGAGGATTTCAGCCGGAAAAGTACTCGACTTCTAGAAAACTAGGGTTATGTTGACAATGAATCGATCCTTTCTTTCTCCCTCGACTCCCCTTATATAGGAGGCGGAGCCGAGGGTTTCGTGATGTACAAGTTACAAACAATGGGATACTCTTTGAGTTCGTCCCATAATAGTTACAAGTCATTATTCCTAATACAACTCTATCTTTCCAAACCGGCACTTAATTGGCTTCCGGGCTTCATATTCTTCGAGTCATGGGCCTTCAGTAAACCCCGGGTACCTTCTTCGGCAGGCCCATCGGGGATGCCTATGTCAGCCACGAAGGCCAAACCAACGCCACAAAGGCCTCACTTAGGTCTCCTATGAGCAACGCCACAAAGGCCTAGCCCACTTCCACTAAGGGATTTCCTCGAGGCGGAAATCGGGTCTTTACAAGGTTCTTGGGGCACACATCCACAACCGAATTGGAGGCTCCCAATATCTGTAACAACACAACAACAACAACAACAAGAACAAATCAACCACAAACAACTAGTGTTTCCAAAGAGAAACACTAGCAAGGGTGCCCTCAAGCAAATGAGGGGGAAATGCAAATCGCTTTGGTGAAGATGTAGATCGGGTCTTCTACTTCGATTCTCCAAAGCTCAAGAGATTTGGGTGGTTGAGGGAGGAGATCTGATGATTTTCAAGTTCTTGGTGGCTCAACAATGGTGGAAGAGGACTTGAAGGTTTGAGCAACTTTCCAAGGTAGGGGAAATGTCCTATTTATACCACCCTACAGAATCTTCCCGTTGGAGCGTCTTTAGCGGTACTGCCGTTGGAAATGGGCGGCTGATACGTCTCAAACGTATCTATAATTTCTTATGTTCCATGCTACTTTTATGATGATACTCACATGTTTTATACACATTATATGTCATTATTATGCATTTTCCGGCACTAACCTATTGACGAGATACCGAAGAGCCAGTTGTTGTTTTCTGCTGTTTTTGGTTTCAGAAATCCTAGTAAGGAAATATTCTCGGAATTGGACGAAATCAACGCCCAGGGGCTTATTTTTCCACGAAGCTTCTAGAAGACCGAGGGAGAAACGAAGTGGGGCCTGATGACCCACAAGTATAGGGGATCGCAACAGTCTTCGCGGGAAGTAAAACCCAATTTATTGATTCGACACAAGGGGAGACAAAGAATACTTGAAAGCCTTAACAGCGGAGTTGTCAATTCAGTTGCACTGGAAACAAACTTGCTCGCAAGAGTTTATCGAGTAGTAACAGTTTTATAGCAGTAGCAATAGTGAAATAACAGACAGCGAGTAACAAAGACAGCGGTAGTGATTATAGTAAACAACGGGATTAAAATACGTAGGCACAAGGATGGATGAACGGGCGTTGCATGGATGAGAGAAACTCATGTAACAATCAAAGCAGGGCATTTGCAGATAATAATAAAACGGTATCCAAGTACTAATCAATCAATAGGCATGTGTTCCATATTTAGTCGTACGTGCTCGCAATGAGAAACTTGCACAACATCTTTTGTCCTACCAGCCGGTGGCAGCCGGGCATCTAGGGAATCTACTGGAAATTAAGGCACTCCTTTTAATAGAGCTCCGGAGCAAAGCATTAACACTCCGTGAACACATGTAATCCTCATATCACCGCCTTCCCCTTCGGTTGTCCCAATTTCTGTCACTTTGGGGCCTCGGGTTCCGGACAACAATACGTGTATACAACTTGCAGGTAAGATCATAAAGCAATGAATATCATCATGAATTGATAACATGTTCAGATCTGAGATCATGGCACTCGGGCCCTAGTGACAAGCATTAAGCATAACAAGTTGCAACAATATCATAAAAGTACCAATTACGGACACTAGGCACTATGCCCTAACAATCTTATGCTATTACATGACCAATCTCATCCAATCCCTACCATCCCCTTCAGCCTACAGCGGGGAAATTACTCACACATGGATGGGGGAAACATGGCTGGTCGATGGAGAGGCGTCGGTGGTGATGATGGCGATGATCTCCTCCAATTCCCCGTCCCGGCGGAGTGCCAGAACGGAGTTTCTGGTCCCGAGATGGAGTTTCGCGATGGTGGCGGCGTACTGGATGTCTTCTGGCGATTTCTTCTAACCCCCGTGCGTTTTTAGGTCGAAGGCGTTAAGTAGTCCAAAGGAGGGCGTCGGGGGCCAGCCGAGGCGGCCACACAATAGGGCGGCGCGCCCCCCTCCTGGGCCGCTGATACGTCCCAAACGTATCTATAATTTCTTATGTTCCATGCTACTTTTATGATGATACTCACATGTTTTATACACATTATATGTCATTATTATGCATTTTCCGGCACTAACCTATTGACAAGATGCCGAAGAGCCAATTGCTGTTTTCTGTTGTTTTTGGTTTCAGAAATCCTAGTAAGGAAATATTCTCCGAATTGGACGAAATCAACGCCCAGGGGCCTATTTTTCCACGAAGCTTCCAGAAGTCCGAAGAGGAAACGAAGTGGGGCCACGAGGTGGCGACACACTAGGGCGGCGCGGCATGGGCC